>NC_046659.1:133161846-133190554 GCF_010883055.1 Belonocnema kinseyi | reverse complement strand
GGGGACCTGCTCTACCAATAACCTTCTTACCTTCATTTATTCGTCTATCTAATTCCTCATCTATCTTCCCGTCCCTAGTAAATAAGCTACCAAGGTATACGTTTTGTTATGGCCCCTTTGGAACCAAAAATGGGTTCCAATGGAAACTTCAGTTGTCTCTGTGTTATGACCTAATATCATTCGTTGATATTTCGTAGTTTTTTGTTGTTTCATCGCTATATTATTTATCTTAATGAAAAGGTCATCCCAATGGAGTGAAGAAAGAGTAGGATTTTTTTCAAGAAATAATTTTAATTTGAAATATTATTTTCCATCTAACCTGACTAGACTTTAAGCATTTTCTGTTATTGAAGATTCTTAACTTGGCCGATATTGTGTAGATTTTCTGCCTTCATGGCATGGAGGGTTGTCTACAGTCGGTAAAGTACCATCTCTGATGATATGACAGATTCCTTTAAGAAATAATTACTTGTACCATTAACTCTTAGCTAAAAATTAGCGTTATGTTCTTGAATTAAGAGTTCTTATTTTGATCCCTATAATAGCTTAATTTGAAAAGCACCTGACCGGAAATCAGAAGTTTTGTGGTTCGTTTCCCAATGAAGTGAAGACAAAGTCGGATCTTTTTTTTTAAATAGTTTTATGGTCATCCTCTCTACTTTTTTTTCGTTTTCGACTAAAAATGATAAATTCAGTTTTATTAATATTAATTTTGATCCGCCACCTCTGCTAATATCTAATTAGTTTGTATGAATGTTGTTGTGGGTACTTCACAGCCATGTATGTTTTCAAGGAAGAAGCATATAATATAATCAAACCTTGCGGTACGCCTGCTACAATTTTTATTTGTTCGGAGCTCAGATTATTATGTTCTACATTAAATTTCCTATTGCTTAAATAGCTAACGATTATTTGAATAATATACAATGGTATTTTCAGACTTTCAAGTTTATATATTAAGCCCTTCTGCCAGACGGTATAAAATACTTTTTCGATATCCAACAGTACTGCTGCTGTATGTTTATTTATTGTTAATTGTCTGGATATATGATTAGTTATTCGAGCTAATTGCTATACTGTATTGTTCTCTGAATCCAAATTGTTCTAGTAAAAATAATTTGCTTGTTATTTCATGTTATTTGATTCTATTTAAAATAATAATTTCGAATATTTTTCCTAAAGTAGGTAGTAGGCTGATAGGTCTATAATTTTGCGGATAAAGTCTATCCTTGTCTTTTTTTGGAAAAGCAAGAACATTATCTATTTTTCAGCTTTTTGAAAAGTATGATATTTTAAAGCATGAATTAAAGATGTTTAGAGGATAGAGAGCTTTAGAGGATAAATTTTAAAGTATGATGTTCTGAATACCATCTGGTCCAGGGACTTGCTTAGATGCCGTTTTTCTAATTGCTTTTTTTACTTCTACAGACGAAGTCAAGTTAACAGTATTAACAATTATTTTAGTTCTTTTAATTTCTTTGTAGGCTTTAGTAACTAATTTGTTTGTTTTTTTATTTCATATATCTTTCGTGAGATTATGTACTTTCTCGAACTGTTCTGCCAAAACATTAGCTTTTTCTAGATCACTGTAGGTTAAACGGCGTGGTCCGTGTAGTTTAAAAATTGTTCCCATGGTAGGTTTTATGAAAAACTTAGCTGTTTTGATAAGACTGTTATCATTAACTGTTAGATTTTTGAGTTTATTATCCCAGCAAATGTTTAAAATTGTTTGGTTTCCCTATTTACCATACTACTTAAGCTATCTTTGATTTTTCTAAAGTGATCAATTTTAGTCCTTTGATAAAATTTTGTTATTTGGTTTCTTACAGGAATTAGTTTTTTAACATTTTCTGGTAAAGGTTCTGATTTGTTTTCAAAAATACTAGTCAGTATTGAATTTTTGATGTCCTTATTTACGGCGTGAAAGTCTATTATTTTGTATGAAATTGTTATGTCAGTGTTAATGTGACCCCTAATTTTTCCCCAGCTAGCTGTTTTATCATTAAGAAAATTTTTATATTCACGTTTGCAAGGTGTTATGTAAGGTGATTAAAATTGGAAGATGGTCTGAGTCAAGTTTGTCTGATATGTCAATTTTAGTTTGGACGATAACGTTTTTTAATATTCCAATATCTACTATACTTGGTTTTGTATGTTGCATATATGGATAGAGTGTGGGATTGTCAGGATCAATAATTTCTTTAAATTTATTATTTGCATTTATCAAGATCAGATTTATTTATTTTTTGTCTAGGTGAGTATCCCGATATTATTTTTAAATTTTTGTCAAGTTTAATTCCTACAGTTTTGATTATTGTAGTGTTAAAGTTTAATTATCCAAAGTTTATATTTTGTTTAATAAGTATAGCTACTCCCCCTCCTGCACCAGGACCATTTCTATCTGTTCGTATAGTTTTAAAACTTGGAGTATTCAAAATGAATTTATCTTTGAGCTTAGTTTTATTAATTAAAATAATTTCTATTTTAAATTTTTCGAGAAAGTGCCTCATTTCCCTTTGCTTTCTAAAAATGCCATTGGCATTCCAATCTGCTATTAACAAACTACGTGGCATTTGCAAATTTGATCATATACTTGGAGACAATGATTCCCTTATCTATTTCACATTCAGTATTTTCTAGATCTTTCTTGACACTTTTAACTAACCTTAGTAATTCAGTGAAGAAGATGTATACCTTTCGTACTCGTGCGCGAGTTCTTATAGCCTTCTTCCCACTCCATACAGTGCTGGATGGAGATGGAAGGTCCTGTGGTGGGGCCAGCTGGTCTGTCCCATTGGCCGCTTCCATTCACTTGGCTTTGAAACTCGAACGTGTGGGGCTCGCTGAACGCGTTCAGCGGTGCCTGACTGCTTTTTCGCGTCCTTTCGGAATTTAGGTCTCTGACCGTATATAATATGGCTCACCAGATGTCAGTCTTTGGCTAGAAAGACTGGCAGTGTGAGTATAGAGACTAGGTCAAACAGGCCCTAATAAATCTTGTCATTCGAATTGTTCGTAGTCCTGATCGGTGATTATACCTCCCGCCGGACGTGGAAGAAATTATCTTTCCCAAAAATAAATTATAATATGAAAATAGATATAAACGTTTTACTTATTAATGTTCATATAGTTGGCACAACTAAAACAATATATAATAATGGCATTTTTACGTGATATTTTTTTATTTTCGTTAATCAACATATATTGAAAAAAGCTACGCTATGAATATGTTGTCTATCATTATTTAGTGAGTATTGAGTAGTTAAAAATTAATATTAAAATAAAGTTTACCGTATTCTTTTTGTTAAAAATGTGGCATATTTCATTATTTCTTGAATGAAATAATAAGAATGAGAAACTTTTTAACGGACAAGTTTTAAATTCTACAACTCGAACTAGAGTTTACAACTCTTGATTAAAAAGTATTGAAACTTTTTAATAAAAGCAACAAAAATTGATTTTCAGAAAATTAGGTAAACAATTTTTTATCCTCATTTAAAATTTGTACAAATTAAAGGAGATCGAAGAAATTCAAGAAAGGTATTTTGGCGACCGTCGATTTTATTATTCTTTATGAATTTTCTTTAAGAATTTTCCAAACTTTTCTTCCATTTCAAACATTTATTTTGAGGTTTAATTTGGAACAAAGCCGATTTATTTTATCCATTAAAATTTAAATTGGAAATAAAATGTATCGTCAATTCGAGTACAAAAGTTATGACTGTTACCACATAATAATTTAAAATGTTATTTAACCAAAGCCAGGCCATTTAAATAGTAACGAAATTTCTATTTGACAGAAGCAAAAGTAACTTTATTTACAAATATCTATCAAAAATTTCATTTTTGAAACAGGTAAAATCTTTTAATTATTTTAATCGCATTACCTAAACGTGAGTAATTTTTTTTTTTTAAACAAAGCCTCTCCTTTCAAGTTGATTCTTCTTTTTCTATCAAAAATATAACATCTAGTTTTACTGAATAATCCTGTAATACGTAACATTTCAATTTTATCGGAACTGGAATTCCTTGGTATCTTAAAAACTTGAAAGAGCGATTTTAAAAATTACAAAAAAATTCTGATTTGAGGTTTAAAAATTGGGTGGCACTAAAATAAATTTGATTTTCGTTATTCGATATTCATACAGAAAAATACAGAAAACACTGAAAGTGTGTAGTTTTATATTTGAATGTTTTCTATTAGAGGATCAAAATGTAAAAAGGAGCTTGAATTTTTTATAGAAAAAGTCAAAATTAATCGTTTGTGGTGAGTTCAAAATTTCAAAAAAAAATTTATATTATTTACATTATATTTTTGTTGAGAAATTAATCTTTTAGGATAAAAATAGTATTATTACCAATAAAAATTCCTCATTCCTGATTTTTTGTAAAAGAAATCATCAGTTCGGCTATTAAAATTTCCGACAGTAATTGCACCCTCATGTGAATGTAAACGCCACAATCGCATTTTATTGCAATTTGAAGCGTATTCAGTGTTGACATAATTACGGAAAACTATTCCGCAGAGTTGGAATTTCAGAAAGATGCTATTTTTATTGAGAATGACTGGGTCGATATTTGCCAGTGAAACAAATATGTTGAAGAATGTTCCATCCATCATCACTATGACATGAAGAGGATGAACTTTATTTAAAAACTGCTTTTCAGAAACGTGTAGGAGAATGTTAACAAAGGATAAACTTTGTTAGCCGAAGGTGTCTGAAACCCCTTTACTATTATAATTCAGGAAATCCTGCCTTCAAGCTAACATCTCTTAATAACTAAAAGCACACCACACCAAGAAGTGTTACGAGTAATTTCCGCACTGCGATGGTTTTCGAAATGTACAGAAACTTTAATTGGACTAGATTATAATAACAAACATAAATTAGTCAAAGTAGGTGCTGCGTTAATTATAATAAAAAATCCCCCTATATTTCCCCTCTCCTACTCCACATAGTCCCCCTACTCTTTAAACCCTCACTTGACCCTTTGCAAAGTCTTCCACGCTATCCACAACTTTCTCCTCTAATTCCCCTTTTCTTTGCTTCCCCAGCTAAGATTTTCCTTCACCTACTTCCATTTTCATGCCTTGACTTCCCTTTCCCTTCTCCCCCTTTTTTTAATCATTTCCTCTACTTCCCCGCATGGATACTCACTTTCCCTACCACCGCTTCCACTTCCTCTAATTTTGTATTTGTAATGTGTCCCTGAATGGTTTAAGTGACATCCGTTTCTTACAACCTTCTACTTATATTCTTTCATTCTTCCTCAGTTAGTCCTCTAACCCCCTCCAACTCTCTGAATCAATCATCACCTAATTAGTCCTCCTCTAAAATCTTTACCATATTCTTTTACCAGCTTGCTTTACCTTCTATTGCCAATACTTCTCCTCCATTACCTCTCTACTCTTTCAATAAAACCCTTCCCTTACCTTCTCTTAGATTCGTCATGAACTTTAATGCTCTCTTTCCCGCTCTAGTACTTAATTCATCCCTTTCGCTTCTTCTCTCACCACATATCCAGACGCCTTTAAGTATACACTTCGTTTGCACATTATATAACTTTCTTGTGAAGTCTTATTCTCTTTCTTTTCCATCCTTACCTATATCTCTGCTCCATGTAATACTAGCTACACTAGCCTATTAAATAACCACATTCCCTTTCTCTAATATTTTCATTACCTCTTTTTCCTATTCCCCATATTTGTTCCTCTGCAGCATTTTTTATCCTTTCTCTTATATGAGCTCTATGATTTGTTTAAAAGATATATCCCAAATAATTTAACTCATTTACTTTTTCTAACTTCATTTCCTTTCACTACCCTGCCCATTCTTTGTATCTTTCCCTTCATTTTCTAACCTTATTATCTTTATCTCTTCCACTTTTAAATTTAACTGTTCCCTATCGAAATATTTCTCCCATCCTGTGATAAAGCTAGTTATCGCTTCTTAATAATCAGCCACCAACAATATATCTTCCACAAATGCCAGGTTATACATCTTTTCTTCACTCATCCAAACTCCTTCTTACACCTCCTCTTATCACTCCACACTATCAGTAGTCGTCTTCTCAAGTCACTTTCCTCGTTTTCCTTATTTCTCCTACTTCCACTCCACAATTGCCCCTACTTGACTCACTTCTCTTCCCTTTATTTCCCCTTGGTTTCCATACTACTCTTCCTTAATTTACATTCATTTTCCATACTTCCCCTACCCTAATTTCTCCGAATTTCCCCTTCTTTTTCTCCCCTTATTTCTCCTTATTTCCAAACACGTCATTTACTTTCCCTCTACTCGTTTTTCGTCCCTTATCCTACTTTCCATTTCTAATTTTCTCTCATTTCGCCTGTTCTCCAACACCTCATTTCCCCTATTTTTCCACCCCTCTTTTTTCCTATTCTCCACCCCTCAATTCCCCTTACTCCCCCACCTTGGAACAAATTATGACGGACGAAATGATACTGTAAACAAAGTTTATAATAATAAAGGAGTTAAAGTAAGTTAAATTATTTTTATTTATTTTTATCGAATGGAATCAAATCTTACAAGTGCAGTACAGCGAAGGTGGATTACTCTTGATTAATTTATAAGATAAAACCGGGTTACATAGGATTATCCTAAATTAAATTAAATTATGGTGGATTACTTCAACACAACTTCAGACTCACACAAATTTTCAATAAATTGATTACTTATTAACAAGGCAGTTTAAATAAAAATGAAAAAACGAATGACCATTCATCCAAATAATAAAGTTTTCAACCAAAAAAGTTCACAATTTTCACAAACAACTGAATAGTTAAATTTTCAACATAAGTAATGAACTTTCGACGAAAATAAGGAAGTCTTAACACAAAAAGTCAAAGGAAAGACAAAGTCAAAGTTTTCAAAGGAAAGACAAAGTCAAAGTTTAAGAAAATATTTGTAAACCAAGGGAAAAAGATTTTTAATCCATAAAGGTGTATCCTAATGCTAGAAGAATATTTTTTTTGCAAAAAATTATCTAAATACATTAATTTTCATCAAGTAGTTAAATGTTCTATTTGAAAATATAACTTAACAATTGAAAATGGACCATTTAAATTGTCTGTTTAAAAAAATAGTTTTCATCAAAATGGTTTGAATTTTTCACCAAATTAGTTCAATTTTCAATCAAAAATATCATTTTCAAGCTACAATATTCACTTACTTTTTTAATATTTAGTACAATATTTGTTAACCAAGAAATATAAATTTTTAACACAATACATGAATTTTCTACTAGAAATTTCGTGTTTTTCGTCAAGGAAAACCTTCTTGGTTAAAACTTGATCTTTTTGGTTAAGAATTCAACAATTTTAGTACAACTTTTTTTTGAAATCAATTAAACTGTTTTTCATTTAAAATTAATAACTTTTTTGATTGAAATATGTAAAATTACATTTTCCTTTAAAATTCATCTTTTTTGGTTCAATATTCAACTATTTCATTAAATTTGAATTACTTTGTTAAATTTAATTTTTTTTGTGAGGATTAATCCTTTAGTTAAAAATTTATCTTTTTCAAGCAAAAAATTAATTTTCTTTGCTGAAAATTTATGTTTTTGGATTTGGATTATTTGATTTCGTTGGAATAAATATACATAAATATATATTAATGAATTAGTCTGTTATTTATTTCAAATTGTAATCTTTTTGGATTAAAATATGGAATATTATATCTTTCTTTGAGAATTTATATTTTTTGCTATAGAAGTATACTATTTTTCGAAAAATGACACTAATTTGCTAAAACTTAATTTTTTTTTGTTGACGTATAATCATTTTATTAAAAAAATTCGTCTTGTTTGGCAGAAAATTAATCTCCTTGGTTGAAAATTTATCTTTTTTAATTTTGGTTTGAACTATTTTGTTAATTTTTTTTCGTAATGAAGTAAACTGTTTTTTATTTTTAATTAAGACCGGTTTGAATTAAAATACATATTACCTATTAAAGTTTTTGTAGAAAATTTAAATTTTTGGCTGATAACCCAACTAGATACTTAGCTAGAAAGTAATTTTTTCTTTTCGGATAAATATTTGACTATAAAAAAATTACAGCATTGGACTGTTTTTAAGTAAAAATTGAAAAGGCTTTTCGATTTAAATTAGAATTAAGAATTAAAGAATTAAAAATTAATTAGCAAAATTAAAGAATTGTTATTCAAATTAAATAATTTAAAAACTAAGAATTAAGAATTAAATTAATTAGGAATTAATCTTCTTCGGTTAAAACTTGAACTACTAGATTGAAAATTTATCTTCTAGGTTGAGAATTCGAAAATTAACCCTTTTTTCAGTTATTATTTTTTGTTCAAGAACTCAACTATTTCGTTAAAAATAAACTGTTTTATTTGAATCACCTAAAACCAAATAGTTAATTAAAATTTGTATTTTTTATTAAAGATTATTTTTCTCCATAAACCTAAAAATACAGGAGTACCTAGCGCACAATTGCTGTTGCTATTTGATTTAAATTTTAGTGAAATTATAAAATTAAAAACAAAAGAAAACTTGAAAATACATAGTCGAAGAAAATATTAAGTGTCATTTTGACAGATACTAAATAAAGTCCTAGATTAATTCACTTAAATAATTTGTTTACTAAATCCAAATGATTCCAATAAAAATGGATCCTTACTCGCAACATTTGGCAAATCGACTTCAAGAAAGAGAACAAGAATTGGAAAAATTACATAGTAGTTTTTGTGATGTTAGAAATAAATTTATGCAGCTGGAGAACGCGTTTCAAATAAATTTGCAAACCCAGCAAGATAGGGAAGACGAAATTAATTTACTAAGACTTGAATCTCACGGTAAGTTTCGAATGCTAATTTTAAAAAAATGTCAGTTAAACCTTACGCTGAGAGTAACTATTTAAACAAAAAATTCAGATTTTTAATTAACGTTAGACAAATCTTTTTGCTGAAAATAGAAATTGGGGCCCAAATAATAAATCTCGGGGAAAAAATTTTCCAAAGCTACAGAGTTCCTAGCATTAAAAAAATTGTAAATAATAAAATTAAGGTTAGTTTATAATATTAGCAACAGAAATGGCGTAATGTATAGGCATACTGTTCTTCGATTTGAGCAAAACAAATTTTTAAGACAAAATAAAAATTTAAAATAACTACATATATTTTATTTGAGTTTATTTAGCTATTTTTATTTTATATTATGATTGAAATTTTTTTAGATTCTTATGTTAATTCAAAGAGATTTTTGAAAATTGAAGATATCTCCAATCAAAATTTCAAAAACTAAATTAATTTTCAACCAAAAACGATGAATTCTCTACCAGTCACATTTTTAATAATATAAAAGATAAATTGTGTACTGAAAGGGACGTGTTTTCTAAAAAAATTGATTTTTAAAATAAACATATATAAATTGTAAAAATTATAATTTTTTGAAAAACCGGTTAATTTCTAATCAACTACACGAATTTTGCACTGAGAAGATTATATTTCTACCCAAAAAATTAATTTTCTTGTGAACCAGTTCAACTTATAACCAAGTGATCAAAGCTGCAGACAAAAACAGATTGATTTTAAAGAATTTTTTGAAATAAAACAAAATTGACTTACGATCATTTAGATTTGCTTAGAAATTTTCTTGTTAACTTCTTAAAAATTAATTTTTAAACAAAATAAAAAACACGCAAATTTTCCGCAAGAATATTGAGAAAAGTTGTTTGACTTCTAGAAGCCTATCAAAATTAATCAAATGTTTTAAAATTATATATCATCTTTTTAAATGAAAAATATTTTTAAGACTTTTACAAAATTTCCAAATATCTCTTAAAACTATTCAGATTTTTTTTCTTAAATAAAGAAAATTATAATTAAACAAATTTTCTGAAAATTTCAAGATTTTTTGTTTCATTTCTTCAAATATTTTTTATTTTATTTGGAAATTAATTTTTTTTTAATCAAAAAACATTTTTCAGCATTCCCAGAATCTTAATAAAATTCGTTTCTTCTTTTAAAACTTTTCAAAATCACGAAAAAGCATCTGAAGTTTTGTTTGAAATCTTTATAAATCTACATTTTGTTTTAGATTGTTTGAAAGCATGGAAAGTTTAAAATTACTTCTTAATCTTTTTAAAACTTCCAAAGACCACTTAAGCTTACGATAATTTTTTCTGAAATTTAAAAAAAAAATTCAAATGAGAAAAATTAATTTTTTCAGGAATCGAAAGAAAATTCATATATTTTCTTGAAAAATTTCAAAATTCTTCCAAACTTTTAAAATTTTATATTTTAATCTTCCAAAATGTACAATTTTTTACTTTTTTGAAACCTTTTAAAATTTTTATTGAAACTTTTTTTTTAATTCTTAAATTCTTAAATTTCTTAAATATCAGAAAATGCTCTAATTCTTCAATTTTCTTGAAAACATTATTTTTTAAATATTTAAAATTATATTCGAATGTTTTAAAAAGTTTCGAACATTTGAATTTTTTCGACAATCCTATGATTGATTTTTAAAATTAAAAAATCATTGAAAATTTTCCCAAGAATCTAAAGGAAATTTGTTATTTCTATAAAGTTTTTTAAATTCTTAAAAATCTTTTTTTTATATTTTCAACCATTATTTAAGTTATGTTCAGATCATTATAAAATTTCTATGTATCTTTTGAATTAATTCAAAGTTTTCATAAAACAATAAAAACTAAAATTGTTTCTTTTATTTATAATGTTATGAATATTTAGAACGAAATTTTATGATAAAATAAAATTACTTTTTCGGAAATATTAAGTTACTAAATTGATGATGAAGAAAATTTTTTAAAATAAAATTGTATAAATAATGAAACATCCAAAACTATAAAATGACAGACACGGAAAAATTTGCTAATCTGATTAATTTAAAACTTATTTCATATAAAAATAACGAGTTAAATAAATATAGTTAATTTAATCAAATAATGCCAAATTTTTTATTATTCAAAATTTTTACTTTCGGTAATATCCTAAATTGTTGGGAATTTCTTTACTAGGGAATTTTTTGTTTGGAATAATTTCTTCGCCACTTTTCCCGGATCTTAAATTTCACTTTTCGGGATTTTTCAATCATTTTAACATTTCTATTCATCTTTTTTTAAGTTTTTAATAAGCTAATTCCTGACACGACAGATTACCGGAAATTGGATGAGGAAAGTGCTAAGTCAAGAGCGGAACTTGCTTCGAGATTAATGAAGGCCATTAGTGAGAGTGATCATTGGAAAAAAGCCTTTATGCAACAAAAGAGGACGTAAGTTCCCTCGTGCAAATAGAAATATTTTTTATTTCAAGATAAAGCTTATTTATATTCCTAAAGTTACAAAAATAACTTAGATTAAAAAAATTAAATTGTCTTTTATTTCAATAAACACCGGAGAAAAAATATAAAATATCTAAAGAAAATCTCCACGAATTATGTCACCTATGACGAATTTCAAAAAAAAAAATTAAACTTTAAACAAAATAGTTGAACTTCTGACCTAATAGATCACTTTTTAACATTGAAAGATGAGACTTCTACCATGAAAATTAATTTTTTACAAAAAATTGATTTTTCAACAAAACAGTAAAATTTTTTAACAAAAACTGATTTTAACAAAATAGTGGAACTCATAAGCAAATAGATCAATTTTCAAAAAAAAAAGATGAATTTTTAACTATAAAGATTAACTTTTTACCAAAAGAGGATTTCTTAATAAAATAGTTAAACATTTAACCAAAAAAGACGACTTTAATAAATAAAAAAGTTTAATTCTTCGCCAAATAATTAAACTTTAACAAGATATTGGAAATTTTTAAATAAATAGCTAAGTTTCTATCATATGAAAATAAATTTTCAAACAAGTAGATTTACTTTTACCAGAAAACGATTTTTCAACAAAACAGTTACGATTTTTAAGAAAAATATGATATTAAGAAACTAGTTGAATTTGCAGCAGAATTTTTAACAAAATAGTTTAATTTCTAACGAAATAGATAAATTTTTAACATACAAGGATGAATTTTCAAACAAGAATATTAATTGTGTAGCAAAAGATGATTTTTTAAGAAAAACGATGAACTTTTGAATAAAAGTTTGAACTTTCAACCAAAAAGATAGCATTAACAAAATTATGAAATTTTTAACAAAATAGCTAAAATTTTAACGTGAAAGGATGCACTTTTTAACCAAAAAGTGTTACCTTTTACCAAAGACGAATTTTCAAAAAAAAAAAAATTAAACGTTCAGCAAAAAAAAAATAAAGCATTTGAATTTTTAACAAAATAATTCAACTTTCAACAGAACAGTTGAATTTCTAACGAAACAGCTTAATTTTCAATATAAAAAGAGGATTTTTTATCAAAGAACATTCATTTTTACCCAAACGACGATTTTTTAACAAAAAAGTTAAACTTTCGATGAACAACAAATTACAAAAAAAAATTTCGATTTTAACAAAATTATTGAATTTTTTACCAAAAAGCGCAATTTTAAATATACAAGAATAAATTAAAATAAAGAATAATAACTTTTAAACAGAAAGAAATTTTCAAAAAAAGATTTGAGTTTTTAAAATAAAAATAAAAATGTTTGGAAATTTTTTATTTTTAAATCCAAAAAGATTAATTTTCAAAAATAAAAGGAATTTTAAATAAAGAATACAAGATTTTCAACCAAATAGTAGTTGTCAACAAAAGAGTTTGAATCAAACAGGTGATTTTTTAACCATGAAGATACATTTTTTTACAAAAAGACGATTTTTTAACAAACAAAAAGGTTCTGATGAAAAAGTAAAATTTTCTCAAAAAATTATACATTTTCAACCCCGTAGTTCACTTTTTTTTAACTTAAAAATATCTCATTTTTGAAAAAAGAATATTCCATAGAAAATGGAATAGTTAAATTTTCAACTTCAAAAATTAATTTTCAAATAACTAGTTAATAAGTATTTTATTTTTAACCGAATAGATACATTTTCTAATAAAGTAATTAAATTTTCTATCATAAAAGTTAAATTTTCAACTAAGAAAGACAATATTTCAACAAAAAATGTAATGGTTGCACTTTGAATTATTATAATTAATTTTTTTTAAATATCTACCAGAGGGTTAGGTTATCAAATAAACAGTTTAATTATTATTAACGAAATTAATTTTTTTTTTAAATGTTCTGCCAGTAAAATTGAACCAAAAAGAGGAATGTTTAACAAAATAGTTTATCTAAAGGGAAAAAATATATTTTATAAAAATAAAAAAGAATTGTTTACCCCAAAGGACGAATTTCCAAATAAATAAAATAATTTCTCACAAAAAACTTGATTCTCTGCTAAGTAGTAAAGGGTTCAAATTCACACTTTTAGTTTTGACCAAATGGTTACATTTTCTGCTAACATAGCTTAATTTCAAACTTCGAAAAATTAGTTTCTAACAAAGCATGAAATGGTTGCATTTTCAGTTTAAAAACTCAATTTTTAATGAAATGAAAGAAACATTTTTTACTAAGTATTTAATTTTTCCATGATGAAGATCAATTTTTAGCTAAAATGCTTAATTTTTACAAAAAAAAATTATTTTTAACAAAGCAGTTCAACTTTAAACCAGCTATTTAAATTTTCCAACGAAAATATGAATTTGCAACGTGAAGTGTAATTGGTGATCTTTCAAAAAAAAAAGGATTTGAATATAAATATAAAAAAATTTTATGCATCGAAAAAAATTACAGTTTTTAAAAAAAATAGTTAGCATTCAGATAAAAACATTTTAAACAAACAGCTTAGTTTTTGACTCACGAAGGTAGATTTTTAACTAGAAATGTAATATTTTCTTTTTTTTCAAAAAGGTAATCTTCCACCAAAAAATAAACGAGTTTTCAACGAAAAAGTTAAATTTTCAGCCAAACAGATGAATTGACAACCAACAAGATGATTTTTTAACAAAGTAGTTCTATTTGTAACCAAGTGGTTAAATTTTCGATCAAAAAAGATAAGTTAAAAAAGAATATTTTCTACACAAATTTTAAAGAAAAGTCGATAAAAATGGAAAATTTATTGAAAACGGAAAAAACAGAAATTCTTTTTAAAAATGGAGGAAAAAGGGAATATGGAAAACATTGCAAAATTTCTTTAAATTTTTCATCAGGAAACGCACTTAACATTACCTAAGCTCCTATATTTTTTTACTGAAGCCCCCCCCCCCCCCTAAAGTGTTTCCAATCGCAGTTTTTGTGTGACCCCACCCCTCCCTCAAAATGGCAAAGGAATTTATAGGTGACCTCTAAGAGTTTTCGAATTTTGAAATCCCCATGAAAATACCCAGTGGACATAAAGTTTGGTGACGTCTTTACCACATCGTTACGACATCTTTACGACAACTTTACGACTTCCTATGTCCATGTCGTTAAGGTGTCTTTACAGTATCATACATAAGTCGTACGATCTGACGATGTCTTTACGATATCGCAAAGACACCGAAAAAACATGGACATAGGATGTCGTAAAGATGTCGTAACGATGTCGTAAAGATGCCGACAAAAGTTGAGGAAATTTTCCTAAAAGGCCTTATAATTAACTGAAAAATTGAGGAAAACTCCCTAAAATTCAGGAAATTAGATGATTACAACCAGTTTTGGGGATATTTCCCTAAACTTAATCCCATCTATACGGAAGTTTTAAAATATTCCCTACAATTTTGGGATTTGAGAGATCCCCCCTAAATGTAGAGAATTGTTCCAGAAGTATTGTTTGATTTTCCACTAATGGTTAAATTTTTTAAAAATGTTTATTAACGTATGGTAAGCAATATATGTTGCCCAAAAATATTTGATAAACTGGAACAATATTTAGAATAATTACACACATTTTCTTCATTGAACATTTATTAATTTTAGTCACTTCCAAGATTTCAAATAAATAATTACTAATTTGATAACTTTGTATGAAAAATAAAATTTTTACAAAAATAATGGAAATAACAGGTTTCTTTCATTGATAAGGTCAAGCTGAACTTGCTTTTTTATTAATATTCTACAAATGCTTGCGAATTTCACCAACATAAAGTCCCGAAGTTTTAAGCATAGGATAAAATCTTGGGAAAAATTTAACAAATTTTGTTTTATATCTTAAAAAATTGTACGGAAATTTCCATAAATAGTGAGCATTTTCAAAAAACTATATTCGACAAATGTTGGGGAATTTTTCCTATTTAAAGTTCGGGAAAATTCCCAAAAGATCAATAATTATTACGCAATATAATGAGGAATTTTCCCCATGAAATGTTAGAGTTAATTCAATAATTTTTTGTTATTATTCCACAAGAATGTTTAGGGAATTTTTCCTGATGAAAACTTTGAGGGTGATTCTCAAAAATGTGTGGAAATTAGCCTCAACGCAATTTTGGGGAAATTCCCCAAGAAAATTTGTACAGCGTATTTGAAGTGCTATGTAAATAGACCCGAGCCTGTTATAATAAATCTGATACTTAAGTTGACAATATCGGGTAATTCACTATCATTCTGAGTCTCGTACCTCGTTATCTCAAATTTAATTATAGCTTCGCAAGAAAATTTACGCATGGGAGGATGAATTATATGGGAAGATAATACGCACCGTTATGTTTGCTGAACGGAAACAATGTGTTCTATAAAAAGTATTAAACTTAGTCTAAGACCCTTGGAGAGAAAAAAAAATATTCTAAAAATTGAAAGCCTCCTTTTTTGAATATATTGACACCGCGATTTAGTGCCGTTTGTGGGGTTAAAGGTGGACCTAAATCAGGGGACTGCGAACTATTCCGACTTTCTCCTGTTTTTTTCCTCTTCTGCTTATCTCCCTGTTTTTGGTCACGCCTGAGTGAACACTTCGGAAACCCTCTGGAAGCGCTATCTCCGGGTTGCTCTGTATTTATAAGAGATTTAAATATCAAGCAAATGGAAAAACAAGCAACATTTTCTTACAAAGCGTAATAGAAAAATTTGGTACTGCAGATATTTCATTATCAGCCCCCCCCCCCCCCCCCCCCCCCCCCCCCCAATCTTACGAATCCTTCAAATATCCATTTTATTTCAAAAGAATATATACACAAAAAAGAAAGAGATTGTTGAAAATATGATTCTTTGTGAAGTTTATTCATTACTTTTTCATAAATAAAAAGACAAAGCAAAATTGATTTTTTTTAAACAGCAATTTTCTTGCACTGATTTAAGAGAAAATAGTTGCAAAAAATTTAAATTTTACAAAAAACACCGCAACTACCTGACATTAACATCGCAGAAGATAGTTTCAAGCAATAATAATTTGTTTAAGCAATTAAGTTTCTTTAGATTTCTTAGATTATTACCTGACTAAGTACAAAGTGGACAAAAAGTTAAAAATTTCAGAAAAAAACCGCAACTTTCCAGCATTAATCAAATTAAGTATCATTAACAATGATAATAAATTAATGAAGAAATTAATTTTTCAACTCTGATCAATTATCCACCGCACTCTAATAGGAAATTTTTTCACAATAATTAAGTATTACCTAAGTTTTATTGATAAATGGATAAAAAAAGGACATGTTTTGAAAAAACAGCATTTCAAAAGATTTCTAAAATTGTCCGAGCAGAATCTGGAAGATTAAAAGGTAGATTTGCAAATATTTCGAAAAAAAGTCGAAGGTTTTTAAGAATTTTGGAATGCTTCGAAAGATGAAAGATTATTCTTAAGATTCCTGGAAAACATTTTTATGGCGTTTCATTTAAAAAATAATTATTAAACGAAATTTGAAAAGGTATCAAAAGTATTCGAAAGTAATTCGAAATTTTTTTTTAATTAGGAAATTTGTGATAAACTTTAGCAAAATTTATAATTTTTATATCAATTTTGTGATTTCTTAAAACAAATTTATTTTAAAAATGCATAAGTCGGGCATCAGTCGACGGAAAAATTCTGTTTTGTTCAATTGTCAGACTTTTAATTTACATCTTCATAAGAAATTCGGCAACATTCATGATGAGTTAATAAAATTAAAAATTTTTAAATTTAAAAAACAAATACATTATTCGCGGTCATCTGTCGATGAACAAAACTTTTTTCGATATCCTAATTAAAAAAATTGCAATAGAAAAAGAACCAATTTTTCTATAGACAAATGCCTGATTAATGCATTAATCCTGAAACATATATTTTGCGACTGTACTCTTTCCAATTTTTAAATTAAATTTTTATATGGCTCCTATGGCTTCTTCTATAGCTGTTAATCGTTAGAAGAACTTCTTAAAACTGTTTTTAAAATAATAATTATATTTTAGAATTTAGTAATTTTCAAACCTGGAAACAGTAGAGCTGTAGATCACGTTTTCCTGAAAAAATAAGCAGTCATTTATTAAAATAAAATTATTCTTCAAAAATTGGTAAGAATTTGCGAATTTTTAAATTTCTCATACGAATAATATTTTTTATTTGAAATGACATAATTTATAATATTTTGGTTCCTAAAATAATAGAAAAACTATTTTTAAGATAACTGACTTTTGGTACGACAACTACCTTAAGGGGAAATGAATTAATTTGAATAAATATTCAACTATTTTCTTAAAAATTTGTATTTTGTGATTTGATAAAACTGTTCTTTTATTAAATTCTATTCTTTCCTTTCTGAAAAATCAGCAATTTAAATTTTTGTTTATAATTTATCTTTTTTGTGAAGATTCAACTCCTTGTTGCAAAGCTGAAGCACTTTCTTACAACATTTTTATTTGTTTGTTTTAGGATTAATCATTTTAGTTAAAAATTTATTTCTTTGATTAAAATGTCAACCAGTTTGCTGAAAATTTTATGTTATTTATTTTCAATAAATAATATTTAATGAACCCCCATTTTTATATGCTTCAATTCCTGAATTTTTTAGTTCGGCTAATTTCCTATTCGGCAAAAAGTTCGACATCCTATGTCTATGTCGCTTAGGCTTCTTTACAATATCGTAAATAAGTCGTATGACCTGACAAGGTCTTTACGATATCGCAAAAATACCGAAACGACATGGACATAGGATGCCCAAAGATATCGTAACGATGTCATAACTATGTCTTCAAGATGTCGTAACGATGTCGTCAAGATGTCGTGACGATGTCATAAAGACGTCGCCAAATTGAATGCCCACTGGGTTATAATTCGGCCATTTTCTGTCGATAATTTAATTATTCGGAATTTTCAAATTCGACAATATTTTAAACTGTCGGAAATTTCATTATTTGGAATTTTTCCGATTCGATAATATTATAAACTGTTCAAAAATTTTATTATTTAGGAATTTTAAAGTCAGGATTTTTATATTTCGGCAATTTTATATTTTTGACCGTTTTTATATTCGAGAATTTTCCAAATCGGAAAGATTATAAACTGCTTTGGAATTTTAATATCCAGAGTCTTTTTAATTCAGAAAGGTTTATGTAATTGGGAATTTCCTATTTCAAATATTATCTTTTCCGGGAGTTTGACAGTATCGGGAAGTTTATTTTTTGGGACTCTTTAGTCACCCAGTAGGCACAAAGTTTAACGACGTCTTTGCGACATCTTTACGACATATTTATGACAACTTTACGACATTCTATTTCCATGTCGTTAACGATGTCGTAAAGACGTCGCAAAATTTTGTGCCCACTGGGTCGTCTCGGCAATTTTATTCTTTAAAAATTTAGTTGACCTATAGTATCTTCTCTATAAAAAAAGTAGGGGCGACCAAAAAAGATAAATTTTTATCCAAAATTATTGTTTCGGAACACGTAAAGCTCGAGGCAAGAGACTTGCAATATCATGCGTCAAGAAACAGATCCGGTGAGAAATAAATGGTGAAACCGGATCGACTAACACTTTACCAAGAATATACGAACATTAAAATGGCCAATTTATTTCTTAAAGATAGTGTCGCTAAATTTAATGAAGGCTATGTAAAATAACAAGAAGAAAAAATTCTTCTTAGATCGGGAACAACGATCCTATAAATTTTTCTTATGCTATCATATATTTGGATTAAATCTTACCAAACTGTCTTTTATACAGACGACAGCGTATAAAAAATTTCTTTTTTCCAATTTCTCAAATAATATTTTCAATCATTTTTCACGGAATGTATGCAAATAAAATTTTCATTTGCTATAACATTTAAATATTGTATTAAAAATAACATTTTTGTCAGTTAAGGTGAAATAAATTAGCAGAAATATAACTAAAATATAATCAGAGAAAGAGAATATTTTTGCGAAAACTGAAAATTCCCGAAAATATAACTTTGGGAAACTAGAAAAGTTTAGAAATATTAAGTGCCTAAATTAATAAATTCTCGAAATTATATACTTAGCGAAATTTATTCTAAACAAAAATTATAAAGGATCGAAATTAGTGAACTCCCAAAATTTCAAAATACAGAACCATGTAGTAAAATAAATGAAGTGTATATGACATAAAATAAATTATTATTCTGAAGGATCAAAAATATTATTTAAATAATATGGTTTTTGCCATTAAAAATATTTTTAAAAAAAGGAAAATTGCATTTTCCACCAAAACTTTACGATAGATGAAAAAATGTTTATAATCAAAATTGTTTATCTTAAAAAGATGAAAAAATCTTGTCGGAATTCCTTTTTTTTGTTTTGAAAATACGCATATTTTCGTTTTAATCGTAAAAAATGTTTTTGAAAATCAAAAATTTTATTTTTTATTGAAACTATACGAAATATAACAAAATATTTTAGAAAGAAAAATTGTTCAGCTTAAAAAGATTTTTAAAAATTGTGTAAACCATTGTTTCACAAGATGTTTATTTTTCTTTTGAATCGTCAAAGATGTTCATAAAAATTAAAAATTCCATTTCCGGTCAAACTAGGCAATATACGAAAAAAATGTGAATTGAAAACTTGCTTATTCAAAGAAGTTCTATATGCTTATTATATGTTTTTAGTATTGCTGATTACAGAAAATTTATAGAATTAGAAGAATTCCAAAATGGCGAATCCAATATGGCGGCTGAAGTACAAATTTTTACACATTAAATAGTTTTCCGTAAATATAGCACGTGGTCGGTATCAAAATAGGGATTTTCGAGGAAACTTATTACAAATTTCCCATTTTTTTACAAAATTTCAAGATGGCGAATCCAAGATGGCGGATAAAATGAGAATTTTCACACATTAAATAGTTTCACGTTAATATAGCACATGTTGGGTTTAAAAATAAGAGTTTCCGGAGACACTGGTTACGAATTTCTGATAAGTTTTACAAAATTTCAAAATGGCGAATCCAATATGGCAGATGAAATAGGAATTTTCACACAATAAATAGTTTCACGTGAATATAGCACGTGGTGGGTATCAAAATAAGGATTTTCGGTGACACTGATCACGAGTTTCTCATAAATTTTACAAAACATTAAGATCTCGAATCCAAAATGGCGGACGAAATGAGAATTTTCACACAATAAATAGTTTCACGTGAATATAGCACGTAGCGGTTATCAAAAGAAGGGTTTTCAGGGACACTGATTACGAATTTCTCATTTTTTCGAAAAGTTTTAAAATCGCGAATCCAATATGGCGAATGAAATCAGAATTTTCACACGTTCAATAGTTTTACGTGAATATAGCATGCGGTAAGTATTAAAATAAGGCTTTTCGGGGACACTGGTTACGAATTTCTTATAAGTATTACAAAATATCAAAATGGCGAATCCAAAATGTTGGATGAAATCGAAATTATTACACAATAATTAGTTCTACGTAAATATAACACGTGGTAGGTATCAAAATGAGGGTTTTTTTGGCTACTCTGATTACGAATTTCTCATTATTTTTAAAAAATTTCAAGATAATGACGATTGATCAGCAAATATTTTTAAAAAAACGTGCTCTAGACCAAAAAATATAAACATCTATGCATTTTTTTATTATAAAAATGTCGTGATTATTCAAAACATGAAAGCTATATTTTCATTACGTCTTTGTAAAATAAAATGATTTTTACGGAAATGAAAATTTGAAAATAAAAACTAAGAAAAAACGATTTTCCGTGCTTTCATTGGAAAATTGTAGGTTATGTTCAAAATTTGTTTGTAGAACTTACTCATTTTTTTATGAGCTACAACTTCACTGGCGTAAAGATTTTTTTTAAGAAATGAGCTTGCGCTAGAAATCGACATAAATCAATTTTTCATCCATTTTTATCCCCCCTTCCTTTCCATTCCCCCAACGGCCTCAATATTTAATGTGAAGATTTTATTTTTAAATAATTATTTTGATACTTAAAACGTGCTCTAATCACGTAAAACGATTTAATGTGCGAAATTTCTCAAGTCATCCGCCATCTTGGATTCGCCAATTTGAAATTTAGTTAAACTAATGAGAAATTTGTAATCAGTCATCCCAAAAATCCTTATGTTGATACCCAACACGTGCTTTAATCACGTCAAACTATTCAATGTATGAAAATTCTCATTTCAGCCGCCATATTGGATTGGCTATTTTGAAAATCTTCTAATTTGATAAATTTTTCGTAATCATCGATACTAAAAACATATCAAACGCTCATAGCAATAAAAAAAATTATGTTTTACTCAAAGTTATAATGAAATAAAACGAAAAAATTTCATTGTTACTAATTTTTGTCCACGAATATGGGTCCGCCATTTATAAAAATCAAAAATCACCAGGCAGCATAAGAAATTAGAAAAGATGACGAAGATTCGAAACTATTTTATCAGAATGTCTTCGTTAAAGCCCAAAGAGCTTAAACGAAAGAGAATTCACAATCGACAAAGAACCACGTTTTTTAAAGTGCTCTTATGGCAATATTTGTTTAGTATTAGGATTTTTTTTAAATGACGTCATCGCAGTTACTTCATTTTTTAGCACATGCATTTTATCTTCAATTCCGATTTATATGGCACGAAAGATTTTATGATAGAAAATGGAGAGATCGAAGAGAATAAAAATGCAGAGAATTGTTTAACAGAGAAGATAAAACGCAGAAATGTGAATGGAAATCTCAGATGTGAAAAATAAAATATCTTGAGAAAAATAAAATAAAAACAAAAGATCGTAGAAGAGTGTGGACTAAATCCGTAAAGCTATCGGGGAAACTCGACCTCTTGACTCTCGCTTCCTGTTCCAATTCTGCTTAAAGGGATAAACTCGAAATAGTTCGATTTTTCACAAAATAATTAAACTCTCTACAAGTAAAGTGAATGTCGTGCAAAAAAGCTAAATTTTCAACCTAGAAGATTAATTCTCTCCCCAAAACGAATTTTTATTAAAATATATAAATTTTCAATCAAACAGTTTTTCAAACAAATAGTTCAACTTTACACCAAATTGCTACACTTTCAAGCTAATAAGAACAAATTATTTACAAAACAGTTTAATTTTTAACCCAAATATTAGTTTTCAACCTAAAACTAATTCAAAATCAATTATTTGAACTGTCAGCAGAATAATCAAACTTTTGACAAAATTTTTCAATTTTTGATCGAAATTTTAATTTTTCAGCCAAGAAGATTATTTTCTACCAAAGACGAATTTTTAAACAAATTATGAAGAGTAAATGATCAAACATGAATAAAACAGTCAAATTTCAGATAAAACCATTTTTGTTTTTAAAATAACGAATTTTCAACTTAATAGATAAAGTTTCTTAATAAATTGTTTAATTTTCAGTTCCTTTATTTAATTTTAAAATTAATAATTTTAAACCCAAATAGAAGAATCCTTTTACAAAATAGTTGAACTTTTAATCCGAAAATATTCATTAAAAAAGAGTTAATTTACGACTAAATAGTTGGACTTTTAACAAAATAGGTGAATCATAAAAAAATATATTCTTCCACCAAGTAGTTATATTTTTAACAAGAAAGAATGAATTTTCAACAAAGAAGATTAATTTTATACCAGAACAAAAATAATTTTTTACCAGAAAATACAAATTTTATGCCAAATATTTAAATAGTTATACATAACAGAATAACTTTCAACAATAACAAAAATTAATTTTTTATAAAATAATTAAATTTCAAACCTAAGGGATGTATTTCCAATCAGAATTGAGAGTCTTAAGGGAAAAAATGAATTTAAAAAAAACAAATACTCGTCGCGTCGCCGGAAACAAAATTTCTACAAAATATGTAAATAGTCAATTAAGTCTACTGAAGATGTTCCACTTGAATGATAAATATTTAGAAACTTCAAATCTAAATTTTAAGTTTTTTAAAACTCCTTTAAATAAAAAAATATAATACTTTTTATAGCTTTTGGAAATTTGAAATGATGTATTAAAAATTTGTATCAAAAAAAGTAACGCGAAGGTATCTCGTTTCTTTTTGAATTATTGGTAACGAAAACGCGTTACTTTTTTGTTTGAAAAAGTTGCGGTACCGATAACTTTTGACAAATTTCAGGGAAATAACGATAACGCATTAATTTTGACTAGTAAGGTTTCCAAAAATTATTATTTATTTAGGAAATTTGTTTCTGCTAATGTGTTTTTTTAATATGAGTTGCAGGAATAAGTTAGAGCACGAAAATTTCATCGCATCTGTGAAAAAAGAATGTGAGGACATTTTACAAGTGACTCGCAGCACTGCAGAGAAACACTTTCGTGAATTGGTTCAGCTCTATCAGACTGAACGAGGAAAGGTGAAATATTTCCTATTACGCAACATTTTTTGTCACACAGTTGCCATAAAATACAGACTTAATCCTTTTATAGCCTCCTATTTATCACAAGTGACGTGTATAAAAAACAGAAGAATTAAAAAAAAATTGGTCCCTAACCACCAAATCTTATCTTAATAGATTTATAAATAAGAAATTAAAAAATTATTTACAACAGGTGCCGCGCGCATGCAAAAATGAATTTCTTTGTAGTCTATTAAGACGTTATTCAAATGATTTAAATCTCCCACCCATTCTTTCCTTCCTGCACATTACTCCCCCCCCCCCCCCCCGTCTTCACAGCTTCTTCCACCTCCATTTCCCTTCTATTTCCCCTCTCCAAGCTTTCACAGCTAGTAACTCATTCCCCCAGTTTCATTCCCCAGCCCTCACATTCCCTTCACTACTTACCCTTCTTTTCCTTCATTTCCCATACTTTCCTACCTATAATTCCTTTTCACTCACCCTCCCTCCCTCTCTCCTTTTCCATTACACCACTGCTTCTCCTTAACAAGGTTTTAAAGCTAATACCTCATTCTTCTAGTTCCATTCCACAGCCTTTACACCTCCTTCCTTACTCAACCTCATTTTCCCTTATTTCGCATACTTCCCTACCCATAATTCCTTTTCACTGCCCATTGTACACTCTACCTTCTTCATTAACCTCATACCCCCTTACTTTGCACAATTCAGTTTTCTTCATTCTTGTTTATTTTTCTTGTTACTCTAACCTCTTTTCCCTAATTTCTTACATTCCTTTTCCATTCGCCTTACCTAATCGCCCTAATTTTCCATCAAATTCACTACTCCTCCTCTTGTCATTTCCCCTCAGCTCATCTATTTCCTTACAACCTATTTTTGCCTACTGCTACAGACCTTAACTCCTTCAAATTCCCCTCCTTTATTCCCCCTAATTTACCAACGTTTATTTTCCCTCACTTTATATACTGCCACTTCCCTCATTTGTCGTCACTCTCCTCACTTTTTCTACCATTATTTCTTCACTTTTCGCACTTATCCTTCCTTTTTTCACTTTAATTCTTATTTCCTCTCACTTAAACTTTCTTCTCTCTCTGAATTTTCCCTTACTTCCCCCATTTCCCCAAAACCTTATTTCCATACACTTGGCTTACTTCGTCACACCCTCATTTTCTTATTTTATTTTCAGTCACTTCCTCTACCTAGACAGACTTCATTTCCATTCACTTTTCCTCCCTTAATCTCCTAAATTTTCTATCCTCATTTTCCCGTTTCTTGCCATAGTTCTACTTCCCTTACATTTGGTTGCATTCCTTACATTCCAACCTTAATTTTTCACACTTTCCACAATTTATAGTCCTTAACCTTCTCCACTTTCTCTAATTTCTTTTTATTTCCTCTAACTCTCTACTCGAATTTTCCCTTACCTCTCATTTTTAGTCACTTTCTTGAAATTCCCTACTCATATTTCCCTCCCTTCCCACACTTTTACTTCCTTCCCTTAACTTACTTCCACTAATTTCCAGTCATATCCTTTAATTTTCTTCCCTTTTCTACTTAACAAACCCTTTATTTCCCATTACTTTTCATACTTTAACTTCCTTCTTTTTTGTTACTAATTTAATTATTCTATCCTAATTTCCCTTACTTTCCATACATTCTCTCCCATTAATTCCCCTACTTACCCTAAATTCGATTCACTTCCACTACGTCCCCTCCCATTATTTCTATTTATTTCCCCTACTTCCCGTCCTATTCTGTGTCTTTACTCCTCCTACTTTCCCACCCTTATTTCCCCTCAGCCACACACTTATTTCTCCTACTGCATCAAATAAAGAATCACAAATGATTCCTAACTTGATTCTAAAGAAATTTACGAATGACACGAATTCTTAAAAGCTTATTTTGTAAATAAATGCACACAAGGCCGTAGCCAGGGAGGCGTACAGAGGTTTACGCCCCCCCCCCCCCGAAATTTTTAAATTACTTACAGTCAGGTGCTTTTCCATTAAGCTATTAGAGATATCAGAATTAGAAACTTACTCAAAAAAGATAATACTAATTGTTAGCAAGGTGTTAATGGTTTATATAATTATTTTAGGCAGTATTCCACTTTAAAAAAATCTAACAGTTTTAGATTTAATATGATTCCAGCAACCGGCTGCACTAGGATTATTAGAAAAAATTAATTTTAACAATATTTTTGTTGCAAGAAACTGTGAAAAAAAAACCTACTTTTTTAGTTTTTTTCGCCGCCATTTTTTTATTTTTGCAAGTATATTATAAATATTAGTTAAGCCGGCTACTGGAGTTATGCTGAATCTAAAACTGTTTAATTTTTTTGTTCCGGACCGCCCATTCTGAAAATTTTTACAACAGCGCGGACCTAACTACTTTTTGAAGAGTTGACCTTGACTGACCTTTCTTTGTGTAAAAACTGCACGAAATAAATTTTCCAACAAATTTAATATATTTTAGGAGTGCATTTATCAAGCCTAATCAACCTTAAATCAACATCATCAATAATAAATTTAGCAAAAATTCACAAAAATCGTTTTTTTCGAGAATTTCAAAGTAAAATACTGCCTCGAAATAAATCTGTTATATCAGCTTTAATAACAGAAAATGCTTAACATCTTAATCAGACTAGATGGGAAATTATTTTTGTTCAAATTTCAAATTAAATATTTTTTTCAAAAAAATATCTTTCTTTTTTCGCTCCGCTCGGGATCGAACCACAGAATTTCTGATTCCCGGACAGTTGCTTTTCCATTAAGCTATTAGAGATCAAAATAAAAACCTTAATTTAAGGAAGTAACGCTCATTTTCAGCTAGTTGAATCTTTAATAATTACTTTTTATTGATCAAAATGTTTACAAATATAGTTTCCTTTGATAATCTTCCAAAATTATGCTAATAATAATTTGTAAAATTCCTTTTACCACGCAAAAACCAAATTTCTTCAACTTTATCGTGTTTTCTGCAAGCCAATTTATTTTCTCGAAAACGGCAAAAAATTTCTTCTTACTGCTTTGGCTAATTAATACTCAGGTAAATTTTTCATCTTAAATAATACGAAAGTTAACATAAATTATTAAATTTTTCGAATTCAAAATTTTAAACTTAAACCTTTTTTTATATCTCCTTAAAAGAAGAGAAATTTTTTTTCTACTACTGAAATTACTGAGAATGAGGAAACTGTATTCCTCTGTAAAAATCAGAAGGTTTCAGTCTTTAAAATTTTTCCTTAGAATTCTTTTGACTAAACTTTTCTTAAGCATAAAATAGAGATAAATTGCTTCTCTTAAAAATTAATTTTGAAACAAATTTCTAACAATAATAGTCTACAACTTCAGTAAACATTTTAAAATAAATTATTTTTATTGCTTTTAAGGTGCAAGAAGTGGAAGATATCGGGAATTTACTGTTTATAATTCACTACAGCCGACCATGTTTTTATCTTCGTTTTGTGAAATTTATTATTCAAACAAAAAGAACGTCAAATTGGACATTTACGAATATTATTTTTATACTGTGCTAAACAGCAAAAAAAAACTTTATCTTGTAAAATGAATAAACATCTCGTGGAAATTATGTTTTGAATAATTAAAAATCATAAGGGGACAATTAACATTACTATAAATATTCGAATAAACAAATATAATATTTCTTCCATTTTATCAGACGACTTTCAAATTATTTCTTAGTCATAATAAATATTCTGAAGAAATATGAAATATTAAATATTTGTATTTCTAATAATTTTATTATAAACAATTTACAATTAATTATTCAATATTTCAATAATATTTTAATTTATTAATTAAATTAGATGTCAAAATTTTTTGGTTGAATATAATCAGATAGCTGCAACATAATATGGAAGAAAAAATTATTTCATCCTAATAAGAAAAGCTTAATTTTTTAATTTGTTTGCAATGTTGTTATTGATAATACAAAAATTTATATATTTTTCAAGGTATTCATTATAATTTAGAACAAATTTTAGAGTTGTTTGTTGAAATACAAAAATTCAATTTTTTATTAGAATATTAACTTATGGTTATTAAATATTCTAAATACAATTTCTACGAGAGATTTAGGCCTTTTTTATCAAGATGAATTTTTTTCGAAGTTAAGTACAACATAAAAATAATTGTTCATATTAATTGTTTATAAGAATTGGCTGAAATACTAAATAAAATATTTATATTTCTAGAGTGTATTTGCAATAATTCTGATAGACAGCGACTTCTCTGAACACTTTTCTTCGGAGAAAAAAATTAAAATTTGTAGAATAACCAATTTTGACTTTCTTTTTAATTAAATAATAAATTCCACATAGCGAAATTAAAAAATCGGGCATCACGTCTTGTGAGAAATAATCCTGAGTATTTAAAAAAAAACATCAAAATCGTTCAGGAATTGTAGGCTGTAGTGGATTATGAACAGTAAATTCAAAATACCTCCCACTGTTCCCTGGGCAGAAATCCTTATAGTTTGGTCAGGTAATATTCATTTGATTGCGGTCTAGCTGCTCGTCTTACCCTCTCTTCTCGACTTTCCCTCACGTCGCTGACTGAGCGAGAGCGCTGTGTCGAGCATTGCCAGCGGAGGTCCTCTTTGTCCTAATTCGGAATTTACGTTAAAAATTACGTTAAAAATTGAACTGTTTAAACTAGGTGAAAATTACTTAGAAGAATATTATGCCTGATAACATAAATTTTCAACCAAAAGTGGAATAGTTACATTTTTAGATTAAAAAATCAGTTTTCAACAAAATAATTTATTTTTGAACCACAGAGAAAATATCCCACTAAAATGATAAAGTTTGAAACAGGCAGGAGTTATTTTGAGTTAAAAAAATTAATTCATAATTTTAAAAAACGATTTTTCAACCAAAGAGATGAATTTTCAACTAAAATAATCATTTCTTAGCAAAACGAAAAATGAATTTATAACAAAGTAGTTTAACTATCTAGTTGTAAAATTCAATAATTTAAACTGCTAGTTCTTTGTAAGCATAACAATAAAAGGATTCTTCAAAAT
>NC_046659.1:133160067-133161746 GCF_010883055.1 Belonocnema kinseyi | reverse complement strand
TTGTATTTTTTATTAAAAGGTTAAAATTAAAAGATATTGCTATGTTTTGTGGAACTTTTTCTTAATTCAAATTTTTTTTCAAATTCAGCAGTTTAATTGTCAATAGTCGAATTTTCTATATAATGAACTGTTGCATTTTCAACTATACTCCGGAAAATTTCATAATACTAGCTACCAGTGTCAAAACATTTATTCTAATTTTACTCTATTGATTTAAGTTACATATCGTTAGAATTGCGAAAAAACGTAGATTCCAAAATAACATTTTTTTATTGCTGATTGCAAAACTAGAACATTTTTAGGTTTGGTATTTTATTCCTCATTTGGACAATGAGGCCCACCGCTGTTTAGGCTCGACACAGCGCTCTCACTCAGTCAGAGACGTAAGGAGAAGTTGATTGGAGAGGGTTAGACGAGCCGGGCGACTGCAATCAAATGAAAATTGCCCTTTTTGTCGGTCATTTATTCCAGGTAAAGAGAGTTGAGAGAAGGGGAAATAGGAGAAGTAAGCGAGGGAAAATCAGGGGATGGAAAGGAGAAATGGTTGGAAGTAATGGAAGAAAAACATTGGAAGCGTTCGAGAAAGAGGAGATGGAATGTAGGAAAAGTGAGATGAAGAGAAGAAAAATAGTACAAATTATTAGAAACGAATGTGTGTAGGGGAGGGGAATTTATGGCTGCAAAAGGAAGTAGGGGGAAATCCGTACCAGCTGGTAAATCAAAAGGAGAGGAAGGTAAAGGAAGAAGTTGGGAAAAAGTGGTGTGAAGGTTAACTTAAGGGGAGGGAAAGTATAGATAAAGGTTTAAACGACCTAATTACTTTCTTCACAACTACCCTCCACTTATTTCCCATAATTGCTCATACATCCTTTTCATCCATTTTCCATCACTTTCCTCCTTTTCGTTATTATTCCTACCGTTATTTCTCCTCAAAATATGGTAGGAAGAAAAGTAGGCTGTTCCTACCATTTTTTTTCACTGCCTCTTCAACGAAAAACTACGACGGACGGAAATACACACAACTGAAAATATGAGGGTTTTACTAATTAATATTTTTATTATTTAGAAATAAGAAAAAAATAGGTTCAAGGTATTTAGGCTAGTTATAACAAGTATATAAGTACTATTTCGTAATTTTTTTTATTATTCCAGTCCGACTTACTGCAGAAACAGATGAAGATTTTCCAGCAGAAGTACAGAAACAAACAAGAAAGAATATTGGAACTGGCAAATCTCCTTGAAACCTTGGCACAATTCAACGTAAACGTAGAGTCCGTTTGTCAAAATGCAGCAGAAGGTGCGTCCAATCGGCAATTTAGAAACCGACTCACCATCGAACAAAGCCATATTTTTATACAGTTATGAGAAATTTCGAGGAGCACGATATCGTTCATGTTGAAAAGATGCGAAAATTGCGGCAGTTAACTTGGGAGGCAGGGCAGATCAAGTTTCAGGATCAGGAGCAACTTCGTATTCAAAATTCAGTTTTGAGGGAAATAGTGAAAAGCCTAAAGAAAAAGGTAAATTTAGAAGATTTAAATTTAGCAGAGTAAAATAATTTTCCTGCTGGATCTAAATACAGTCTGTCAAGTTAAAGCGTGGGTGCCTTTACTCGCAGTCGGTAAGGTGTATCGACATGATTTTGGTGTCAAAATATTAAGAAGAGCTCCCTCTTTCAT
>NC_046659.1:133154841-133159967 GCF_010883055.1 Belonocnema kinseyi | reverse complement strand
AAAGAGGGAGCTCTTCTTAATATTTTGACACCAAACTCATGTCGATACACCTTACCGACTGCGAGTAAAGCCACCCACGCTTTAACTTGACAGACTGTATATCCGGGAATCTTTATTAAATCAAATCAATGCATGCATTTGACCCGTTAAACGATTAAACAATGGAAATATTTAAGAAAATTTTTTAACTTTTAACTAAAAAGATCAATTTTGAACCAAAAATATTAATTTTATACTGAAAAAGTCCAATTTTTATACAATATATAAATTTTTTACCAAATAGTTAGACTTTTCACTAGAAAATATTATTTAAGTAAAAGTTCAGACCAATTTTCAGCAAAGGTTCAAAATCTTTAACCCGGGCACATTTCTTTTAATCACTTGAAAAGAAGAACAGATTAGAAGAGATGAATGTTCAAACCAAAATGAAGATTTTTCAACCCATAAGATTAATCTTTGATGAAAAAAAAATTTTTTTCAATAAAATTGTTAAAATTTTAAGAAAGTAGTTGAATTTTCATCTAAAAAGGGAAATTTTATAAAAAAGATTTTAATTTATAATAAAAAATAGTTAAATTCAACAAAACAAAGAAATAATTTTTTCAAGCAATAGTTGAATTTTTCACCAAAGGTTTGAAATTTCTACCTAAAGAGATTAATTTTCAACAAAGAAACATTTTTCGCTCAAGCAAGAAAAAACAGGATCCAAATGCCCTAATTTCCAACAAAAAAGTTTATTCTTAACTGGAAAAAAATAAGTTTTCATCTGAAAATATTAATTTTTTACCCAGATTATGGACAGCCATCACTAATCACGCTTGGACTGTGGACAACGAATTTAATTTAAATAAAATTAAAATCGGGTATCGAGAATCTTTCAGTTTTCTTTCTTCCACTTATCTAAAACAATGAATTATATTTGTCACATTAAACAAAAGTGTGTCAAAAAACAATGTAGGAAAATATAAAAAGTTTCTTCACAGCCGCCCTGCGTCAATAAAAACGTAAAAAAAATTTTAAAGTCTCGTCAACATCGCAGGTGGTTCTTACTAGACTTTTACATCAGCAGCAGTTCAATACTTAATACAAGTTTTTCTTTTTTTCTTTCTTTGGGATAGAATAGCTCTACTGTAAAACAGTCGCGTTTCATATTTCACTAAACGCCCCTAAAGCTCTTGAAAGAAAAGGAAGTCGCACAAAAATATGATACACTAATACATGTTATACATACTTATGCCCCCCCCCCCAAACCTGCACCTTGAGTTTTTTTTTCAAAAAAATATTTATGAATAGTTGGTTCCTAATAATCAGGGAGGTGACGAACCCAGTCTGAGGTTGCGCACCGAGCCCGGGCTCGGCTCTCTCGTAGTGGAGAACCGCCGCATGTGAAGAAGTGGTGGGAGAGCGTCGTATGTGCCCAACCTGCCTGGACTCTCCCACCCCTTTCTAGAGTCGAGCCCAGGATAACCGTCCTCTTTACGAAGAACCGACGCATGGGAAGAACTGGTGGGAGATCACGTGCATGTTAAGCGCATACGACGCTCTCCCACCACTTCCGTTTAACGGTGGTTTTCCGCAACGAGGGAGTCGAGCCTGAGCTTTGTGCGCAACTTCACACCCTGCTTGTCTACTCTCAAGTTATAATATTATCTGTTGATCTACATCTTAAACAACAAAAAAATCTGGTAAAGATATGGATGAGAATTAAAATTTTGTGAATTTAGAATTCTTCAAAACTTTTTTTTTTAATATTTCGAACCCATCTCTTCGTAGCACAATGTTTTTTAAATGTTTCTTCTAACAAAATTAACTAATATGCGTATCAGAGAACTTAGAGCTTAAAAATAACAAATCGCATGACCTTAGTTAACATTTTATTAACTTAAAAATGTTTCTGTAACCAGCAAAATAATTTTATTTATGCACAAAGAGAATTATTTTAAACCAAATACAATAACTTAAAAAATCAATTCATCTTTAACCGAATACATGAATCTTTAAACAAAATTATTCAATTTTAAACTAAAAAAAATATTTTTCAATAATTGTTTGTGAGTCGAAAAAAAACCTAATATAATAAATCTAGGCAAATTAGTTTACCTCCAAACTAAGCCGTTGAGGTTACAACTAAGAAATGTGCGTTTTATCTATAAGAAGTGAAATTTACTGCAAAATACACAAAAATTCAACTAAAAAAGATTATTTATCAACTGAAAATTGAGGATTTAAATTTTGAGTTGAAAAAATATGATAAAAGAGATGAATTTTTAAACCAACAGAACAAATTTTCAACTAAAAAAGACTAACAGATCAATTTTCTAACAAAACTGAAATAGTTAACTATGTAGTTAAAAGTTTAAACTCTAACTTCAATCCAAGTAGTTAATTCTTTGAACGAAAGGCAAATAATTTTTTAAAAATTTCTCTGAAATTTAATTAATTTTTTAATTTGTATATTTATGGATATATAAGCCATTTTAAATAAAACTATTTGGAATTTAATATTTTGTTTTCAAAAATATTTAATTTCTCAAGATTTAGGGAAAAATTGATTCTTGCAAAAGTCACTTTTCGAGTTTTTTTCATTTTTGAGCAAGTACTTCAATGGGAACAATATTTTTGTTTATTTCCTCAGACAGTATATGTCAAAACAAAAAAAATTAATTTTGAAAGAATTGTTTACGATAATTTTCTGAAGGACAAATTTCATTTTGAAAAAAAGTGTTTCGGACCGGAACAAATGATTATCTCGGAAACCAATTGATTTTTGTATGTTAAAAAATTTGTGAATATTCAGGAAATAAAAAGGTATACTTTCATTGAGTTTCATCGAAATAAATTTATATTAAACGCTGTTAACTTTTTTTGCCTCAAAATAAGTTAATTTGCCTGGAATATTCATGCTATGTTCCAAATAGTTTTTTCTAAATAAAACAGCTGACTTGAGTTATTTGTTTAAATAAACTATTTAAATAAATTGCATCAAATTTTGGAGATCAGAAAGTATTTTCCCATTCAAATAAAAAATGATTTTCATTTATTTTTATTTCAAACTTTTTCATGCTATATAGATCGTTTATAGATTTTCGATCTACGGAACAATTTTACGTTACCAATTAGCAACCCAAAGATAAATCATAATGCTTTTAAGTAAAATGATATTTTTATACAAGTATTACTTGTATAAAAAGATAATTTTTTATAAATCATTGTGATTTGTCTTTAGAATGGTTAACATTACAGTATTTTTTAAATTAATTACTTCCTAAAATAATGTAAAATGCTGGACCCGAAAAAGATTTTCTTTAGAACTCTCCTCTCATGTACATTATTCCGAAATTAAAGAAAAATTTCCGATTAATTTGGCACATTTCTGCCAAATTGAAAATTAACTTTTTTAAAAAACGAATATTATTGTCATGAATTTGTTATTATAAATTTTAACATTTTTGTGTAAACATGAAAAGTTGTTTTTCTTGCAGAAGGAATATTCTAATATATTTTATATTATTCTCTTTATTCCATTCTGTTCTATTCTATTCTACTCTATTCTAGCCTATTCTATTCTGTTATATTCTATTATATCATATCCTATCCTATTCTATTTCATTCTACTCTATTACATTCTATTCTATTATATGCTATTCTATTCTATTCTATCTACTTAAAAAATTAGACTCTGTGTATTCAAGCAATCGTCTGAAAAATTGTTTAAATTTTCACTTAATTATTAATTATGAATATACTTTATATTTTTGAAAGAAGAAAATTAACTAATAAAAATGAAATCAAAAGTTTCGAAATCATCTTCAATTAAAAATAATTTCATTAGAATTTCTGAGGATGATAAACTTTAAATCAATTCAATCCATAGCATGAAAATCAAAACGTTATAACTATTTGATTTTTAATTGTACAGAAAGAAATTATGGTCATATGTTTTGTATTAGAGGCTAATTAAATATAGTACTTTCAATAAAAAATCAGTTAGTTTCATATGTGTATATTTATTTTTTAAGATTTCAGATTTAGAAATGATTTCCATGTTGCAAAACATGATTATAAAACCAAAATGTGGCTTCAAATGTTCTTAAAATATGTTTTAAATTTAAAAATCAGGGGAATATTGATTTTTCCGAATTTCCAACAAATGAGTTAAGTCACTTATCAAAAAAAAAATCAGCAAAATAGTTGAGCGTTCAACTATCTACTTGAGTTTTCGAATAAAAAACTTATATTATCAATCAACTAATAAATTAGTTAACTGAAAAAATGCAGTAAAAAATTCACTTTGAGCCAAGGAGATGAATTTTCAATCAAAGAAATGAAATTTTGACAAAGAAGTTTGAGTTTCAACAAAATGGTTGAATTTTCAACCAAAAAATGACTTTTGAAGAAAATAGTTCAATTTACAACAAAATAATTACATATGCAACAAAAAGTCGAATTTTTAACCAAGCAAAAAAGTTCCGAAACAAGAATATAATAATAGATTTGTTAACAACAAAAAATCAACTTTTAACCAAGAATAGTTTAATTTTCTTATTGGGTTTTATTAACTGAGTTCACTTTCAAGCGAACGAAATAAGAAAAAGGGAAATTTTCTTGAAAACCGGTAAAACTATAAATTCTTGGAAAAAGGGGACAGGGAGAACTTTTTTTAAATTTATCATTGGGTAACCCCCCCCCCACTTTATTTTGTTGCAACATTTATGGATGATTCAATTCAATATTTGATTCTCTTAACCAAATTTTTTGGCTAAATTAACAAAATGATCCATCTATCAAAGGATTTTATTAAAAACAGCTAACATTTTTGATTGAGCAACTGAAAAATAACTACAAATAATGTTAGATAATGTCTGGACACTCCCCATGGTATTGTCAATTTTTTTATTTTCGCGCATAGACGATAAACAACAGGATCTCCGAATGATAGATTTTATGCTTTCACGATGATTCATTTTGATAAAAAGAGATATTTCTGGTTTCACTTGTGTAAAAAACTACGAATTGTTTGTCGGCGTTTCGTGAACATTGCAGTTCACATCTTCAGGGCTGACCTGAAAGTGAGGTATCAGGTCCTGATGTTCTTAGGTATACTTTCTACGATGCCTGTGATTGGC
>NC_046659.1:133151992-133154741 GCF_010883055.1 Belonocnema kinseyi | reverse complement strand
GCCAATCACAGGCATCGTAGAAAGTATACCTAAGAACATCAGGACCTGATACCTCACTTTCAGGTCAGCCCTGAAGATGTGAACTGCAATGTTCACGAAACGTCGACAAACAATTCGTAGTTTTTTACACAAGTGAAACCAGAAATATCTCTTTTTATCAGTATCTCCGAAATTTATAAAGATTTTTTTGAGCAATGAAATATTGATGGGCGTGATTCATCGACAGTTTGACGATGTATTTTACGTTGCTTGATTATGATAGAAATCAACATTGCTCATAACTCTTGGCTAACGATAACCGTATCAGAGTGCTAGCACGAATGGTGAGGTAAATCAATAGATTCAACGTTAAGCAAAGGATATCTACGTTTACAGGTATCACTTCTCTGTGCAAAGACTGTGAAGATCAATTATTATCATTCACGTATTACTCAAAGACAATATCTTCCAATCAATTATAGCTTCGTTGATAATCTAAATCAGCCAGATAAATTGCAAGCTTCACAGCGATCTTAAATAATACTATAAGGGGAAATAGGAGACTTAAAAAGAAAATTAGGGGATTTTTAGGTAACCTAAGGTATGTTATATCTTTCGATTTTAAAATTGAGTGCAGCATGAAAATTTTTGTGTTCGCAGCTAATACGTTCTGTTCGCAACTAATAGCTGGACTAGTATACCAACAAAATCCAGCATCTTCTAATTAAATTCTTTCCTGGCCTTCATTAAGTAACATCAGTGGATAAAGTTCTTTTAGTTCGAAGCTAATAACTGGGCAGATTTACAAATAAAATGGAACATCTTCTGATTAAATTCTTACCTGATCTTCATCAATAAACATCAGTTTATAAAACTGTTTTTATTCGTTGCTAATATTCCGTACGCAGCATGAAGATATTTCTGTTCGCTACTAATACATTAGGTTCACAGCTAACAGCTGGACTAGTACAATAACAAAATGCAACATCTTCTAATTAAATTCTTTCCTAGTCAACATTCATTAACATCTGCTTATGGAACTTTTTTTGCTTTTAGCCCATATATTTTGTGCACACGATGAAGCTGTTTCTGGTCGCAGCTAATATATTCTGTCATGAGCAAGAAGTTATTTCTGTTCGCAGCTAATTAATTCTGCTTTTAGCTGATAACTTAAACAGTTTACTAGCAAAATATAACGTCTTCTAATTAAATTCTTCCTCGTTCGACATTAATTAACATTCGCTAATAAGTTTTTTTCGGTTCGTAGCATGAAGTTATTTCTGTTCTCAGATAATATCTGCACTAGTAAACAAACACAATCCAACATCTTCTAAATAAATTATTACCTGGTATTTATCACATGACATCAGCTTATTAAGTAGTTTTTGTTCGTATAGAATATATTCACAGTATGAAGTTGTTTTCTGAATTCGAAGATGTTAGATTTTCTTATTATATTGTCCAATTTCCGTTGTTGTATATTCTTCTAACCGTGCTGGATTATTAGCTGATGTTAATTGGTGTGGAAAAGGTAGTAATTTAACTAGAAGGTGCTGGATTGTTTTGGAATGCCAGTTCAGTGTACCAACAAAATTCAAGATCATCTTAGTAAATTATTGCATGGTGAACATCAAAGAACATCAGTTCATCATACATCGCGGTTAGAAGATGATACAGCTTAGGAAATGGATTCGTATACTAACAAAATCCAAATCTTCTAATTAAATTCTTCCTTGTTTAAAACTATTCAAATCCGCTAATGAATTTTTTTCGGTTCGTAGCATGAAGTTATTTCTGTTCGCAGGTAATATCTGTACTAGTATACCAACACAATCAAACATCTTCTAATTAAATTCTCACCCGTTCTTCATAAAATAACATCAGCTTATTAAATTTTTTTGTATATATTATATTCAGAGAATCAAGTTGTTTCTATAATTGGAAGATGTTGGATTTTTTTATTATAGTGGTGCATTTCCGTTGTTGTGTCTTCTTCCAAACATGCTCTATGATTCATGATGTTACTTGATATGGAAAAAGTAATAATCTAACTAGAAGGTTTTGTAATTTTTTGGAATACTGGTTCGTTGTATCAACAAAATTCAAGATCTGATAATTAAATTATTACCTGGTCCAGATCAATAAACATCAGTTTATCATACAGCTCGGTTGGAAGAAGATGCGAAAATAGAAATGGACTAGTATGCTAACAAAATTGAGCATCTTCTAATCAAATTCTTCCTTTTGCAAGAATGATTAACATGCGCAAAAGCACTTTTTCTCTTCATAGCATAAAATTACTTCTGTTCGTATCTAATATCTAGACTAGTATACAAGCACAACTTAAAATCTTACAATTAGATTCTTACCTGTTCTTCAACAAATAACATCAGCCTACTAAGTTGTTTTTTTAAATAGAATATATTCACAGAATAAAGTTGTTTCTTTAATTATAAGATATTGAATTTTGTGGGTATACTGGTGCATTTCCTCCGCTGTATCGTCTTCTAACCGTACTTTATGTTTAGCCGATGTTAGTCGATGTTCACCTGGTAATAATTTAAATAGAAGATGTTGATTTTTTAAATAAAGGTCCAGTCCTGAAACAAAATTCAAGACCTCTTAATAAATTATTACTGAACTAACATCAATTAATATTAGTTCATCATACAGCATGGTTGGAAAATGTTACAACAATGAGAATGGACTAGTGTCCTAAATGGAATGGAAGCTTCTAATGTGTCCCCTAAGGGTTTACATTTTTCTTGCA
>NC_046659.1:133147216-133151982 GCF_010883055.1 Belonocnema kinseyi | reverse complement strand
AGATTAAGGTGGGTTCCGAACCACCAAGAGCAACAGCTTTAAGTACTTAGAGAAAACCTTTTTCTTTAGGCTAGTCTAAAATGAAACTATGTTCAATTAAAAATATATGATCTTTTTTACATCTTTGTATCTTCTTTCATTTACAACCAATAAGATGGATTTATGACGGAAATATGTATTTTCAAAAAACAAGACGATTTCACAACCGTTTTTTTACTAACCTTAAAACGTAAAAAATTCTTTTAGCATTTTTAGGATTTTACTCCCAAATCTTCAAAAATCTGCAATTTGTTTTAAATTTTCAAAAATATTTTCAAATTAAAAAACAAATTTTAATTTCTAAATTTCTTTAAGAATCATGTAAGTTTTTCAAAATAATTCAAAATTTTCCTTCAAATCTTACAGATTTTTTCGAAATTTGTTGAAAAGTTCTAAAATATTTTAAAACTTTTTTGAAGAGTTATGTATAAAATAATAAATTATTTGAATTTTTGTCAGGAATCTGAATAAAATTTTCATTTTCTTAAAACATTTCAAAGTTCTACAAAGTCTCGTTTTTTCGGAATCTTCAAATATCTACATTTTGTTTTTAATTATATCAATTATTTTGGTATTTTTTCAAACATTCTTAAAATTCTAAATATCTTATTGAACAATGCACAGTTTTTCTGAAATTTGCATTTCCAATTTTTTTTATGATTTGAAATTAATCTTTTAGGGCATTTGGAAATTAAACTTTTTCTTTTCTTGTCATTTTTTCATATGGTCCGTTAATTGGCTATTACACGAATTAAAAAAAAATGGTCCCAAAAATATTCAAAATGCGCTCACTTTTTTAATTTTTATCCAAAATGGCTGGCTAACGAACTTGACCTTTAGTTTAGGACACTAAGAGGGTGAACCAGAGGCCAATCTAATAGACTGCTTTTTTCAAAAAAGTTATCGTGCTGACAGACAAACAGGCATAAATTCATACAGACAGACCGACAGGCAGACACATTCATAAAAACCTGTTTTTCGGAATCAGGGGATCTCAAAACGTGGACAATGTTTTTCTTATCATTCTTTTTTTCCTATTTTGTATAGTTTGATCGCAAAATGCAAATTTGTATGTTTTATTAGTTTGTGTGCGCTCAAAATTTGAATTTTCAATTTTTCGAAAAAATTAAACAAGTTAATATGATAATCTTGTAGGGCTATCGGAAAGTAAAATTTTTCTTTTCAAGTACTATGAACAATTGTACAGAGAATTTTTGAATTATTAAAAAATGCGAACTTAAACATTTTCAAAATGAGCTCACTTTTAGTATTTTTATCCAAAATGTCTGTTTAACGAACTTCGCATTTAGCTTAGGACACTAAAAGAGTGTACCAAAGGCCAATCTAATAGATTTTTTTTTCAAAATGTATCGAGCTCACAGAGAGACAAAAAAATGTCAAAACCAGGATGATTTTAAACGTAATAAAATTTGTGTGTCTTTCCCTTTTTCAAACCTGTCAAAAGAGTGTATTTTTTTAAATCTTGTTGATCGGTATTCAAATTGAAATTTTCAGCGTTAAATTAAAACAACATTGACTACCGGGAATCTTTAAATTTGACGTGTCTCTTAAAATTTCTTTAAAATTCTGAAAAGTTTAAAATCATTTGAAATGAGACGAACTTTTTTAAAATTGGTTAAAATCGCAAAAAGTTTTTTAAATTCTTCAGATTCCTTTCTAATCATAACGAATACTGTAAAAGTTTGGTAACTCTTTAAAGTCCATTTAAATCTCTAAAATCAGTTAAACTACCTCATAACCCTTTGAAAGCTGTTTTAATTTTTTAAACCCCGCATAATTTTTAAAGACGGGTAGGTCACGTGACCGGATTCCTACTTTACTGACACTTTCTCTATTTCCTAACTTGTTACTGAAAAAGATGGGACTGGTCCTAAATTTAAATGATTATGAAAAAATCAACAAACAAAAATTGTTTGAAAGAACATTTTTCATAATAATAAAAATTATAAAAATGAGTTAAGAAATAAATAAAGTGTTGGTAAAGTAGGAATCTGGTCACGTGACTCACTTATCACATGGCCTTAAGGGCATGTGACACAGCTAAATACCTATATTACCGACCTCACTTTTTCGGTTCACTGAATGTTTTTTTGAAACTAAGAACTTTTTTTTGTAAATAAGATATCGAGCTGAAACTTTGGAAGATTTATTAGAGTACAATAAAGTACGTTTAGGTACTGCATTTTGGTAGGAACTTCACTGAAAATTATTTTATCTTTTTTCTGAACCTCAACATTTTTTGAACGTTCGAACTTTTTTTATACATAAAATATCGGTCTTAAACTTTGAGAAATGCAAGAGCCGAAAGAAAACTACGTTTAAGTACAAAGCTTAATAATAAAAGATGTAAAAATATATATTTCAACAATAAAATCCAACGGCATCAGCCGGTAACGTTGTACACGAAAATACGAAACCTGGCGGCCACTAGACGAGGCTCTAGAGAGTTCGTATTTTTCTTTACAACGTTACCGGCTGATGCCGTTGGAATTGATTATTGAAATATATTTTTTTACATCTATTATTATTAAGCTTTGTACTTAAACGTAGTTTTCTTTCGGCTCTTGCATTTCTCAAAGTTTGAGACCGATATTTTATGTATAAAAAAAGTTTGAACGTTCAAAAAATGTTGAGGTTCAGAAAAAAGATGAAATTTTTTTCAGTAAAGTTCCTACCAAAATGCAGTACCTAAACGTACTTTATTGTACTCTAATACATTTCCCAAAGTTTCAGCTCGATATTTTATTTACAAAAAAAGTTCTTAGGTTCAAAAAAAAAATTCAATGAACGGAAAAAGTTAGGTCGGTAATATAGGTATTTAGCTGTGTCACATGCCCTTAAATGTTTCGCAAATGTTTGAAATCACTTTAAAATCTTCTGTAATATTGATTTTTGATCCAGCTCAACAAATTTTACAGCAGAGAGAAGTGTAAGAAAACAGTAGCATTATTTTCATTTTTTCAACGAACAAAAATTATATCCCAACAAATTTTTTCAAAAATTGTCAATAGTGGTGTGAGTCCAAGGCCTGAATTGGTTATCGCTTCTCTAGAAATCTAAATCAACTCAATGAATTCTTATCACATTTGATCATTTTGAGTACTAATTTTTGACCAAGTTTGAATTAAAAGTTACAGATCGCCAATTCGTGTTCAGAATCGAGGCTACTAATTCCGGAAAAGGATGAATCTCCAGAATGCATAAATCCCATCAATTTTAGCGGATACAGGAAGCCAGCCAATTTCTCCAACGAATCCGAAAAAATGTTGAACAATTATATGACCCCGGAATGTAATCAGACATCGAAAAGTTTTGACAACCCACAAAAGCTCAATGGACCCTCGGAATACCAGAGTCCTGGAAGCATTAATCAAAAAATAAAGATTAATGCAATAAATGCTAGGGTAGGTGGAAAGAAATTCATATCAAAATAAATCTATAATTGAAAAACTTCATTTTGGCATATTTAAAAACTGTATAAATTGTAAAGCGGATTAATTAATATAGGTTTTTAAAATATGTTATTTTCCAGGTCTTAATCTAATTTTTATAAATATCATTAAAATAAAATAATTTTTTAATGTTTCTCAAATCACGGTGAGCGGGAAGCGAAAAAAAGTTTGCCTGAAATGACGACAAAAACGGGCAAGTGGATCTTTTTCCTGATACCCTAGAGTCTTAAAAAATCATTTGCGCAAAATCGAATCTGCTCGTCTTCGCACCTGATAGTCAAAATATTGTTTTTCGCGATTTATTTCTAGAAAAAACCCTATTCGTGAGAGATTAAACCTTGAAAATGTATATTAATATCAGGTTTTGGAAATAATGCTTACTTCGTTACTTAATATACTTTTTTATTACTTATATTATAAATATATTGCAGTAAAAATAGAATATAATTATTTCATATAACATATAGTTTTCATTGATTTTTTATCTTTATAACACTTGATCATAAATCATAAGTTCATTTCATATATGCATTGAAGAGAATTCTACAGTAGCTTCTTTCAGTTTTTGTGGATAAGTAGGATTGGACATTGAGCTGATTTTCCTTTTTCCCCAGTACCTTAAAAATTCACGATGCGCTGCTTCGCCAGCTTGCTCTGACCACAGACCTAAGCCACGTGAGGTATCGAGAAGTTTCAAACATTGCGTTGTGTGTTTTAATAAGATATGAATTTTCAAAGTTTCCGAAGTTTCTGTTGCTAACAAATGCTTTGATAATTCCTCAATGAGACCGACTATCTCATCAATGGAAGAAATTTTTTCTGAAGAAAAACAAGCATTAACCACTTTGTTCATGGTTTTGAGTGCAGCCACATAAGGTACTAAAGGTAACCGTCCAACATTTCTACATATTTCATCATCAAAGAGTTTATCGGATTCTTGCATCAGCTTTCGGCAGGCATTTCCCTCGAAGATTTCCCCATGGTAACTTTTTGAAATTAAATGTAATTTTTTAGGCCATAATAATGCTGTTTCCCTGCCAAGTAATAGTACCAAACCATCCCAAAATAAATAGGTGACAAAGCCCTGTAGAACATGCAATTCCGGAATTACGCACTTTTCAAGAATATATACATCATCACTCTCTTGAAATGAAGGCTCATTTATTGTGCTGTGGCAATATTTAGCTAATTTATGCGATTTTTTCAACGATACAAATTTTTTATAATCTTTCTTTAACTGCCCATAAGTTTTTA
>NC_046659.1:133144738-133147116 GCF_010883055.1 Belonocnema kinseyi | reverse complement strand
TTTTAAATTTCAAGGGATTTTCAACAGATTTCAAAATATTTTAAAGGATTTTAAATATTTTAGAATGTTTAAAAATATTTCAATGAATTTTCAATTCATTTTTATAATTTAAAGGAATTTCACCGAATTAAAAAATTTTAGCAGGGTTGTTTAAAAAAACTCCAAAGTACCTTAATAATATTTAAAAGATGTCGAGGGTTCTCAAACGATTTCAAAGGATTTTCAATATTTTAGGGTCTTTTAAAACATTACAAGGAATTTACAAATAATTTTAATAATTCAATAATTCCCTTCAGATTGTTTAGATTAATAGTAATATAAAGGTGGTCCTGTCAATTCCCTTCTCACTGAACTATGTAGGAAAATTCAGAAACTTCAAATTTCTGACATTTTATAATCAGAATTTTGTAAAGCCCAAAATTTCTAAAGCATAAAGTTTTATAAATTTTAGTCTGGAGTTGTAAAAAATTTCAAGATTTGTAAGCATTTTAAATATTTGAGGAAGTTTTAAAAGATGCCAAGAGATTTGCAATTGATTACAGAAATTTAATATGAGATTTTAGAGGATTTGATATATTTTAGGATATTTTAATAGATTTTAAGTAATTTTTAAATGATTTTAATATTTTAGTATGAGATTTTAAAGGATTTGAGATACCAGAAAAAATGAAAAAAATAGCTAAAATTATTTGAAATTGCATTGAATTATTAAAATTATTTGTAAATTCGTTGTAATGTTTTAAAAGACCCTAAAATATTGAAAATCCTTTGAAATCTTTTGTGAAGCCTCGACATCTTTTAAATATTATTAAGGTACTTTGCAGTTTTTTTAAACAACCGTGCTACAATTTCTTAATTCGTTGAAATTCCTTTAAATTGTAAAAATGAATTAAAAATTCATTGAAATATTTTGAAACATACTAAAATATTTTAAATCCTTTAACATCTTTTGAAATCTGTTGAAATTCCTTGAAAATTTAAAAATACCCTGAACAAAAAAAAAATATATATATTTATAATTTTATAATTATATACAAAAATCGTTTAAGAAATAGTTGAATTTTAACTCGAGTAATTTCTATTAAAACTTTAATTTAATAGTTTAACTAATTTACAAACAGTTCAATTTTTAATGTTTAAAATTTTTCTAAATTTCAGTCTGAAATAATTTTATTTAGAGATTATCCAATTGAAAAACTTACATTTAAATTTTGAACGCGTTTAATTCATTTATTATTATTAAGTTTTTATAAATAAATTTCCAAGTTTACAATTTTAAATGTGAAGTCTTGTATCCCATCGAGTTGAAAATTATTCTTATGGAATAGTTGAAAATAAAATTTCGATAGCTTTGAATTTTTATTGATTCCATCTTCAAAACTCTAATCTACAAACATTTTAAGATTGAACGTTTTGAAACTCTTCTTTTTTTTAATTTCAATCTAAAGCGTTACAAAATTTCAAAAGATTTCAAAAGATTTGTAAGGATTTTAAATATTTGAGGATGTTTTAAAAGATGTCTACGAATTTTCAATTTATTTGTACTATTTACAGAAATTTCAAAGAATTAAAAAATGTTTAGAAAGCTTATTTTTAAAAATTCCAAAGTAATTTAGAAATCCTAAAAAAAAGTCCGGGGCATTTCAAAATATTTTGAAGGTTTCAAAATACTTGAGAGCATTTAAAAAGATTCCAAGGAATTTTCTTTGATTACAGTAATTAAATATGAGATTTTAAAGGATTTGAAATATTTCAGGGTATTTTCTAAATTTCAAAAAATTTTCAAGAGCTTTAAAAAGATTCAAGAGATTTCAACAAATTTTTAAGGATTTTGAATATTTGAGGATCTATAAAAAGATTTCACTGAATTTTTAATTCACTTTTAAAAATTAAAGGAATTTCAAAGAATTTTAATAATTATATCAAGGTTGTTTAAAAAAACTCGAAATTACCTTAAAAATCTTTAAAGGATGTCAAGATTTTTCAAAACATTTTGAAGGTTTCGAAATATTTGAGAGTATTTTAAAAGGTTTTAAGGAATTTTCAATTTATTACAGTAATTTAATATGAGATTTTAAAAGATTTGATACATCTTAGGATATTTTACTAGATTCTAAGGAATTTTCAATTGATTTCAATTATTAAGTATGTGATTTTAAAGGATGTAAAATATTTTAAGGTATTTTTAAAATTTTCAAGGAATTTTCAAGAGCTTTGCAAAATTTTAGGGGATTTTAAAGGATTTTAAATATTTTAGGATGTTTTGAAACATTTCCAGGAATTTTCAATTAATTTCAATAATTTAAAACACTTTCAAAGGAACTATTTCTATTATAAGTTAGTCAACTATTAATTAAAATTAATTTTATATTTTATTA
>NC_046659.1:133124421-133144638 GCF_010883055.1 Belonocnema kinseyi | reverse complement strand
TTTCACTAACATGTTTTTTAATTAACTTTAGATGATTTTCAGTAATAGAAAAATATGTTAACACTTTGCCATTTAAAATAATTTTTTTGCCACAAGGTCCACCTATTTTTTTTCTGTTTTCGCTATGAGTCCATTTGTGATTAGGCATAATCATATGGTTAAGAACACTTCATAAATAAATTTGTATACGTATACACTTCATAAATAAATTGTTATACGTAAAGAAAGTATTGGGAGATTCAATTATACACTATGATATTGCTACTGTTCTAAAATGAATTTACTCTTCTCTAGACGTGTTTTACTTCTGGTGAGATTTTGAATGATACAGTTTGATGTAATCACTCAACTACGTAAACAATACAAACATAAACATTCCATACGCCCGGTCACACAGACGTGTATTAGAATATTTTAGTTTTCAGCTATGTCAATATACATCAAGTTAACTCTATGAAAAGTTTCTTTTCCACTATCAAGAAAAAATTTGAATGCATTTGTTACATACAAGAAAAAAGTACAATCAATAAACAAATTCAAATTAGTTATTACAATTGATGTAAAATATTAATTTTCAACGTTTAATTTATCGCGAATAGGGTTTTTTCTACAAATAAATCGCGAAAAACAATATTTTGACTATCAGGTGCGAAGACGAGCAGATTCGATTTTGCGCAAATGATTTTTTAAGACTCTAGGGTATCAGGAAAAAGATCCACTTGCCCGTTTTTGTCGTCATTTCAGGCAAACTTTTTTTCGCTTCCCGCTCACCGTGCAAACAATACACCATTTTTTTTTAAGAACGCAAAAACCTTATACAGCTCAAAGTTGATTAAAACCAAAAATTTTTAATTAGCTACTAAAATAATTTAATTCAGTTTTTTATTAGAATTTTCAGAATCTTGTTTTCCCCTCTAAAAACTAAAAATATCGGAATCTTACGAGGTATTTAAAAATTGGGCATATCAGGTAAATTACAAAAAAAGAAATAAGTGCTAGTATTCTTTAAAACTTATTTAAGAGAGACAAAATTATAACAAAATTGTTCAATCCTCAATCCAAAAACATTAATTTACTATCACAGTTTCAGTATATTTCAACTTTTTAACACATAAATATATAGAAGAAATAGTCACATTTTTAACTAATAAGAGGGATTTTTGACTGAGACCATATATTTTCAAAAAAACACGATGATTCCAAAAACATCTTTTAAACTGAATTGAATTTAAAAAATCTTCAAAGATTAAAGCATCCGCTCACATTCTTTCAGGAGTTCTTTGAATTTTTTTTTAATTTTTGCAATTTTCAGAAATGTTTTCTTCAAATTAATTTTTATAAATGAATAATTATTAAACATTTTCCCGAGAATCTTAAGACAATAATAATAAATTCCTAAAAACCCTAAAAATTTATTCTTAAATTTTCAAAAAACTACAATTTGTTTTGAATATTTACACTTTTAAGTATTTAAAATTTTTTTTCATCTTACATTTCTTTAGAAATCATTCAAATTTTTTAAAAATAATACTAAATTTCCTTAAAATCTTTCAGATTATTTCGAAATTCTTTGTTATTTTTTCATCAAATGGAAATAATTTATATTTTTTCTAAAAATTATTTTGAAAAAGAAAAAATTATTTAAACTCTTATGAAGAATCTTACGAACATTTTGATATTCATGAAAACTTTCTAAAATTTCGATATGTCTTTCATAATAAATCAAAGTTTTCCTAAAATTTGTTCAAATTCTGCAAAATGGATAATAGGGCCTTAAAAACTTCCACATACTTTTTCAAATATTTTTTAATCTTTTTTATTTTCTTTAAAAATTAATTTTAAAAAAATTTACAAAAATTTATTTAATATTTTTTAATAGATCCCACGAAATGTTTTTAAAAACTTCTTAAACAACTTCTGGTTTTAAAATTTTCGAAAATCTACATTTTTTTTTTGAAATTTCTTGAAATCTTTTGAAACGTTTTAAAAAAATCCTATTTCAATTTTCAAAAAACTGCATAAAAACTTCTAAAGTTTCGAAATATCTCTTGAAACAAATCAAATTTTTACAAAAATGTTCATGAATCCTATAAAATAAAAAATAAATTATTAAAAAACCTTCCAGATTATTTTCCCATTCATTTTTAAACCTTTTTAAATTTTCTCAAAAATTTATGTGGAAAAAAACTAATTTCATTTTCTTTTTTGAAGTCTCTTAGAAATCTAAATAATTCTCGAATCTTTTTAAAACCCCTGAAGCTTCGAAATATGTTCTAAAGTAATTTATATTTTTCCTAGAATTTGTTTAAATCCTAAAAAATTAGGAAAACCTGCCCTAAATTTTTTTTCGAATTTTTTTAAATATTCTCCAGATTTTAATAACTTTGAAATATTTCTAAAAATTCTGAATCTTGGAAATATTTTTTAGAATAATGCAGAGTTTTCCTAAAATGTTTTAATATACAGCTAAATCAAATAAAATTATTTTCAAACCTTCCAGATTCTTTTTTGACCAATTTTGAAATATTTTTCAACTCTCTTCAAAAGTAAGAAATTATTGTAAATTTTCCCGAACATCTTAAGAAAACTTATCATCTGATGAAATCCTTCAAACTTCTTAAAAAGCTATACTTTTTTTCAAAATCATCAAAAAAAATCTGTATTTAACATAGAATTTTAATCTTTACAAGATTTGAATAATTTTCTTTATCTTTTTCAAACTTGGAAATATGAGAAATATCTTTCTAGACAATTCAAAAATTTTCTGAAGTTTTTTTAAATTCTACCAAATTAAAAAATTGGCTCGCAACCTTTCAGATCCTTTTTATTAAACATATTTCAATATCTGAAAAAATAAAAAAAACTTTTTTTTTAAATAAATATATAAATCATTTAGAATTTGTCAAGAAATTTGTTATAAAGTTTTGGTGATGTCTAAAAATCTAAGATAATTTGAAAATAAAACAAAAATTATTCTAGTGTTTTAAAGTTTATCAAAATGAGATTTTGTTTTAGAAAAACTGAACATTAAGAAATTTGATATAGTTTAAAAAAAGCATATTGTTCAGTTAACAGAAAAAAAATATTATCGATTTTGGAAACTCGAATATTGGCAAATTTTTTAAACTTTATTTTAATTCTTTTTTACTTACCCAACCATAACTTCGCAATGACGAAAATGATTTTTATTTAAATAAAAATTGTCACCAAAACAAAAAACCATTTCTTTGAATACAAAAAAAAAACATTTCTTTGAATCTAAGCAATTTTGCTTTGACAGAGAGCAAATACATTTTTTTTATCCAAAGAATTTTTTTTTAATCAAATAATCTTTTTTTCTGTGTGAGGGTTTGGCTGTTTTTGATTTTTTACCCAAATTGAATAAATACATTTACGTTTGAGCCACAGAAGAGAAAAGAAACTAAATTCTCAAGAGATTCAAGAGAAAAGGACCAAATTTGTCTCAGTCCACACATCGAGAAACTTGAATCCCATTTGAATGGAGTCCCTTATCAAGAATACGTGATAAGGTTTTCGAAAAATCATGAGATGAAAGTGAAGCATTCCTCTATCCCAACATCTGGGGAATTTCCACTGAAAATTGAATTTGTCGACGATGAGGAAGAGTACCAGGATGCATCACTTGATAAAATTTATATTTTTCTTAAAAATATTGAGAGAGTCATCAGATTGAAGAAAAATGGTATGAATTGTGGAGTTCAGACGACGAGGGTCAAAATTTCCAATAGTTATGCTCAGACTATGCTAACTAAATCGACCAATTCGTTTTCTCGATTAAACGTTGGAGCTACGGTACGAAAATATCTTCTCAAATGTCCCAGATTCTGTTTCTGATTTTTTTGTAATAATATTAATTTCCAGGATCTCGGAAAACATTTTAACACTTATATTATTATTTGTTTATTTGGTAGGAATGTCGATTAGGGTGGTCCAAGAATGCATTTGGGATTTTATATTTATTTTTATGCTTTGATTCCTCAAATTTTTTGAATTCCAAAAAAAACGTTTTTTGATTTTGGAAGAAATTAATTTCTTCGACCCCACAATTGTCCACATATATTTTCTATAAGAAAAAATACGTTTTTGTAACTATTTCACATTATCGTCAACATTTTTTAATTTTTATTCCAGAAACATGTTTAAAAGAGAAACAGATTAGTTACAAAAATAGTTTTCTTTGATATCCATTTATTATTTGACAAAAAGTAGAAATTAAACAAATATATATCAGCTTTCTAGCATCATTTAAAGATAATTTTTTTTTGCAATAATAAATTTTCTAAACAATTATTTTTGTTAAATATAATTCATTATTCCCTCAATCTCAATTAAGAGAGGGAAAAAGGTTGAAAATTTTATAAAAACCTCACTTTATAGCATTATTCTGAAAGAATATTGTTATGAATATTTATAGATTTATTTATAGCTTTAATTGTTCCCTTGCTCTAAATAAAAAGTTGACAACAAGTTGGAAATTCTAGAAAAAACCGCCCCTTTGTATCATTACTTTAAGACAATATAAATATAAACAGTAAAAAATTGTTTTAAAAAATGCCTGATAAATTATCTCAATTAATACCTGACTTTAACTCGAAATTTGACAAAAAGTTGATAATCTTAAAAATACCCTAAACTTTCCGATATCATTTGAATAGAATATTATTACAAATAATAATAATTCTTACCTCTAACTAAAACGTGAAAAAATCGAGATTTCAGATAAAAGCCGCAAATTTATAGCATTATTTTAAGACACTATTGTTATAAATATTAATAAATTGCTAAAAGAATTATTTCTTCCAACATATAATATTTTCTACTCTAATTTGAGTCAATAGTTGACCAAAAGTTGGATCTTTTAGAAGAAAAACAAAATGCAAATTCCTAGCATCACTTTAAGAAAACATAATTATAAACAATAATACATTGTTCATACAATTCTTTCAATTTTTAATTAATTGTTACCTTGCTGTAACTGCGAAGTTCACACAAAGCAGGAAACTTGAATAAACTGCAATTTTTTAACATTACTTCAAAAAAAGGCAGTTATGAACAATAATACATTGTGTAAACAAAAAGATTGTAATATTGTATTACTCGTTAGCTCACTTAAACTGAAAAGTTAACAAAAATTTGGAAATTTAAAAAATGTACCTAAGCTTTTGAGCATTATTCTAGGAGAATATTGTCATAAATAATAACAAATTACCTTAACAATTATTTTTTTTATCCTTAATTAATTATTTTCTCGGTTTGGTTTAAAGATAAAAACATGTTGAAAAGTTCAGAAAAAACTGCGATTCTTCTTTTATTCTTAGATAAATTTGCTATAAGCGCAATTTTTCACTTATGGGTTTTTTTGAGAACTCATAAAAAATTCTTACGTAGAAAAATTTGAGAATTAATTTTTTATTTATACTATATGACTCATTGTGGAGAGAAACGATAAGTGGCAACTCGATATGGCCAATATTGAGGATTTGTCAAAAATGTCTTTTTTTATTTCTGATTAAAATTTATGGGTTTGACCAAATCCCTAAATGTCAAAGTTTTTGAAACAAAGAAAATGTGTATATTTTTTTTATTAGAACAGATTGGTGAGGGGGAGGGGGAGGTTATACAAATTCTAAAAATAAATTTTCTAATGAGTTTTCGGACCACCCTAATGCCGATTTAGTAAAATTAATTTAAAAATTTCCTTTGTTCCAGAGTACATTGAAAAAAAAATTTTAGAAGTTAAAAGTTGAAATATAAATTGTCTCCAATTTAAACTTAAATTGTAAATCCACATAAAACTTTACGAAGTACCCCTAATAAAAATGAAATTACAAGATCTTCGTTTCATTGCTAATTAATAATTTTGTGAATTCAAAATTGTTTTCAAAATTCTAACTTTATTAAAACTCTCTAATCTTAAAATTAATCATGTTTGAAAATGGTCAATTCACAGGTATCTAATATTTTTGAAAGCATTCATTATCAAACTATTAAAATTGTTTTTTGAAAATAAGATAAGACTAATAAAGATATAATATAAATAGATTCACAGAAACTTACTTTTTAGTCAAAGGGTATGTAAATGTTACTACACCTAATCCTTCGGTATCCGGTCAGCTTCCAGAGACCCTGTTGCCCCATTAGAACCCGCCTAACCCACGTACCCCACCTAACCCACGTACCCTGGCTAACCCAGTACCTCATCTGACCCAAAAGACCAAACATAACGTACGGGATCCAACCGATCCATCGAGGAAACCTATCCCCCTGGATGCCAGTAAACTCACGAAACCTCACTTGATCCATGAGAGCACCCCTATTGCATGGAACTCCAATTAACCCAAGAGAACCAACCTATTCCTCGGAGCCCAACCTATCCCTTAAGACACAATTATCTCTCTTGAACTAATAATTATATAATATATTTTTTATCCTATTCGACTCTACTAACCCGCAGGAACCCACCTAACCCTTTAACCCCAAATAATAGAAAGGGCCACAGATCACTTAGGGGATCCCACCTAATGCACGGGTTCCATTCAATCCCTCCAAGCTTAACCTATCGTCCGGTACCTAAGCAATCCCTCGGGAACTAACCTATTTCTTCAAGGAACCATTTATTTCATGGCAACCCACTTATTTAATGGGATCCCCTCCATCTCATGAGACTCTTTTTAACTGACGGGACCCAAACTATAACTACACGGAAAAAAGTCTGGGCGAAGGCGGCCACCAGATACTATAGAACCAATACTGTCTGCTTGGGCTGGACATCTATCGGTTCGAAGATGAAACTTCGGTGCTTCAATTCTTCTGGGACCAGCTTGATTCGGTTAGCGAACGCACGACGTACAAGTGTTCTGACAAAATTTATTCTGCGGATGTGGGAACAGAGTAATCCAACAAGAGGAACGCGTGTCGTTCGAGGCTGTTATACCGGCAGTTTGTAAGAAGCGTGACAAGATGCGCTAACGCATCGCGGCCTGTGTTACCAAACTGCTGGTATACCAGCATCGAACAGCCCAGATTTTTTTCCATGTAGAGTCACGACTTATGCAAAAGGACCCAAACTAACCCACAGGAGTCTACCTCATATATGAGACTCAACCTATCCCACTGTAACCTAGTAATCCCATGGGACCCTAGTTATTGAACGCAATCCCCCCTTTCTTATGGGACTCTACCTAACTCACGAAATTCACCCCATGCATCGGTATCCCGCTTATTCCGCCAAAAGCAAACGAACCCACAATACCTCACCTTTCCCTCAGTGCCTCACTGAATCCACAGGTTCCCACTTAAACCACAGAACTCTATCTAACCCTTGGGACGTAAACTATTTAATGTGACTCCCCAATCGCGCCTCTTCCACGGGATCACATCTATATCTCTGTGCAAAATCGTTCACACGAAACCCAACCCCCTTATCCCATTGAAGACTACCTAACTCTTGCAGTCGAATCTATCCTTTGGATTTCCAACAAGCGTTAAAGACGTTTCCAATTCCTTGAGACCTCTCCTATTGGTCGGGACCCTTCTTACCCACCTTTATTCGATGGTTTCACACTTCTGACTTATGATGTAACCTATTCCGGAAACCCCCCTAATCTCTGGGGACCATTCTTAATCCACTGGTATAAACCTAATCCACTGATTTTGATCTCTTTCTTTAAAATCTTACTATCGTGCGAGATTTACTATCCTAAAGTAGCTTTCTTATCCTGCGAAATTTCATAGGGACTTATCCCTCAGGACCAAACCTATCTTAAAATACACATTTTATTTCAGACATTTTTTATTTCACGCAATCCTCTTCATCCCGTTAGATCCCACCTACACTACAGGACATAACTTGTGTTTATGGATCACAGCTATCACAAGGGAGCTCACCAATCTCTAGGTGCCTTGTCAATACCTCTAGATTCCAGCTATCACAGGAGACCTTACCAATTACTAAAAGATAATACCTATCATAATAACCTATCTCATAGTAACCCCCTCATGAAAGGGAGTTGTACATAAAAACCTGTTTACCCATTTATCGTTTCAATCCCTCGGGACCTTAACTATCCTACAAAAATCGTCTAACCCACCGATTTCTGCAAACCTCTTTATCCAAGGAAACTCACCGATACCGCAGGACCCTATGTACCCAATGGGATCTAACCTACCCCTCAGGATTCCAATTATCTCATGGCACCCAAGCTGACTCACAGGTCTCTATTCTTTTTGTTTAACTTATTCCTATTTACCCTCGTATTCCACGGGCTCTTACCTAACCCACGGAGCTTCAGGCATCCTTCAAGAACTTTTCAATCTCGCGGGACTCCCCTATTTTGTTATGAACCCCCTTATCCCAGAGAACCCCACCCATAACTCGGGGCCTAACCTATCTTATGGGACCCCATCTATCTTATGAAACTCCTTCATTCCATAGGACAGCTCCTTTCCCCATATGCTTTAAGACTGCCCTTATCCTAATCTTTTAAATACAAAAAATTTTAAACTCTAGAAGAACATAAGTGCCAAAGTTTGAATTTCTAAAATGAGATGAATGCCGAAGTTTGGAATTGCAAAAGTGTATAAATTCCTAAATTTAAAACGTGAAAATGACATGAATGTTAAATTAGAAAGCCCTTTACTCCAAATCGTTATGATTGTTCAAAGAAATTGAAATAAGAATAATAATAGAAAATGTAAGATAAATTGATGAAGTGAAAATTCCTCATAGATGTTGAACAGTGAAAAAAGGGCCATAGAGAGATGCCTCTCTAAACTAGAGCGAACCGTTGCTGACCTGAAATTCAATGCAGCTTATCAAGCACGTCCGATGACAGAGAGGGATTCGAAATACGAGAAGAATGAGGAATATCTCGGTGTTCGATTCATGGAACGCTGAGAAGAAATTCACGCCAACTGAAACAATACAAGCAATTCAAATCAGAAGCAGCTCTAAAAATGTATACCTTCAAGGAGATCTTATTGAATTAAAAAAAGGAAAACTTCAGTACAAGTAGTCTTTTAACAGAAAATATTTCACATATAACAACAAAAATTGTTAATTTAATATGTCTTTAGTTTCAATAATTGTTTGATATTTAATCGGTTCAAAGCTTTCCAATTTCTACTTCAATTCGACCTTCGAATATTTTTAAAAATTGGCGTTCAAATATAAATCAAAATGGAATCAATTCAGAAATTCCTAAATTGAAAAAATATCAATCTTCTTTTTATATTTGTTAAAATACAATGTTTTATGCCAATGTATGAATATTAAAATTGAAATAAAAGAAATACAATGTGAAAAAATAATGTGTTTTTTAAATAATTATAACTTATATTTAATAGCATTTCTTTTCAAAATTTCAAATATTAGGAATTAAACTTTTAAAAATATGGATTTTCACAGAAACCTTGGTTCCATATTTCACAAATTTAACAATCAGATGTTTGTATTGTTTAATTAAATACATTTTTCTAAAAAACTAAAAATACTGTTTAAAAATTAACTAAAATAGCATTTGGTTCGAAAAAATTTAATTTTTTATTTTTTCAAACGTTTGTTTTTAGTTCACTGACTATTTGAAGAACGTGTTTCACGAGATTATTGAAGTTCCTAAGCTTAAAAGTAAAGAAAAATTGTTTTTATATCTAACATTCAAGAAATATAATTTTAACCGCTTAGAAATCTCACTTCTATCTCAAAAAAAAAATAATAATAATGAACTCTTCGTAAATTAATCTCCTCCGTTCAATTTTTTTTTTTGAGAATTCAATTATTTGATTCCAAATAAAATAATTTTGTGAAAAGATTATTTTTTATTAAAAATTCATCTCCTTGGTGAAACATTAAAAAAAATTTTAAACAATTTTTGATTTTTGCTACATATTTATCACTTAAGTTTAGAAAATCATATCATTGGTTCAAACTGTAAACATTATGTAAAATTGGTTTTTATTTTATTTTTTAATAATTTTTTTACTAAAAAATTTTTAATGAAATCGAACTAAAGTTTTAATATAAATATATAATTAGTTATATTAAACAAATCAATTTGCTCAAAATCTGTAAATGTAGGGTCCGTGAAACGATTTCTATTCGCGCTGTAAAATTGCAGAACTATCAGTTAACAGGTTTAGACCATACAACCTTTAAATAATAAACAAAATATTATATATTTCAATAAAAATAAGTTTGTCAAGCATAATTTACCTCATTTTAACAACACAATTAATTTTCACGTGATTTGATAGCATATGCTTATCTTCAAAGGTTAAATAAAAGAAATTATCAAGTTTACTCAAGGTTCATGACAGCGCAGTTCTAACTTTGGTCGTGATAAATATTTAATCATTCTCATCCAAGATTGAACTCTCCTGTTTTTAGGCCACAAATTCTAAATGTATTCTCCTCTATTCAAAAAATCGTATAGAGATAATCCTTTTGAAAAAATTTAAAGAATTTTTATTTACAAGAATCGCGCTCACTTTTGGAATAAAAACTAAAAATTGAGTTTTTTAAAAAGTCCTTATTTTTTTGTCTTGCTGATTTATGCATTGGTTAAGAGTTGAAATCCTTTTTTAAAAATTTATTACTTGTTTGAAGATTCATCATTTCACGTGGAAATTCATCTCCTTTGTCGAAAATTAAACTTTTTTGTCAAGAATTCGTTTTTATTATACTACAAAATTATTATTTTAAATAAAAACTTAATTATTTCATTTTTTGTTTACATTAATCTTTTTCAGTTGAAATTTAAATAGTTGGTACCATTTTTATAAACAATAATCCACATTTTTCGAAACGTGAGATTTTTTCGTTTTCAAGTAGCTTTCGAATTTATTAACTCCCTATCAAAATTCTTTAAAATTAACACACAAAAAAATGAATAATCCGACGCCCAAATATCTTTATTTAATTTATAATCAAACAAATTTAAAAAGGCCACCTCCAAATATCATTTATTCTAATTTTATTTTTTTAAATAAAAACTTAATTATTTCATTTTTTGTTTACATTAATCTTTTTCAGTTGAAATTTAAATAGTTGGTACAATTTTTATAAACAATAATCCACATTTTTCGAAACGTGAGATTTTTTCGTTTTCAAGTAGCTTTCGAATTTATTAACTCCCTATCAAAATTTTTTAAAATTAACACACAAAAAAATGAATAATCCAACGCCCAAATATCTTTATTTAATTTATAATCAAACAAATTTAAAAAGGCCACCTCCAAATACCATTTATTCTGATTTTATTTTTTTAAATCCCAATCAAAAATATTTTTAAACAGTTTTCTAAACACCAAAACATTGGTTGAATTTAAATAAATCATGATTTAGGGGAGGGAGCAGAAGTAACTGCAACTATATTCTTTTCAATTTTGAAAATAAGTAAATAAAATTCAAATAATTTCTTTTTTTTGTGAAGAAAAGTGTTGAGTCGATTTGAGCGAAAAAAAATTTTATTTTTACAATTAGAAATAGGAGAACTTAGAGTAATTTTTTCCTGGAAAAATTCATCAATCATCGATGTTTAAATCTTTCAGATAATGTCTTTTTAGGTTTTGAAATTATTAATTCTAAACAATAATTTTACAAATTTATATATTTTGTTAAAAATTCATCTTTAGCAGAAGGAAATTATTCTTTTAGGTTTAAAATTAATGTTTTTGGTTCAAAATAAAAAATTTTGTTCTCTTTCTTTGAAAATTAAATTATTTTGTTTAAGAAAATTTTATCATTTTGTGAAAAACTAATCAACTTTGTAGAAAACCTATATCTTTTGATAAAAAGTATCCCTTCTTATTGCACAATTAACTGTTAAATTGAAAATTTATTTCTTTGCTGAACATTTGAACTATTTTGTTGAAAAATCGTTGTTTTTCGGTTAAAAATTAATATTTAACTAAGAGATGAAATAATTAATGTCGTTAAAAATTCATTTATTTTTTTGAAATTTCAACTGTTTAGTAAGAAATGAATTTTTATAGAAATTTAAAAAATTTTTGCTGAAGTCATATTTTTGGGATAAAGAATTAAAAAAAAAATTATTTTGCATTATAAGTATAATTGTTTCATTTGAAAATTCATCATTTTAAGTGAAGATTCATTTCGCTTGTTAACTTTTTTTTCCTTTTTATACAAAGTTTATTTTTTAATTGAAAGTAAAATTATTTCAGGTGAAGACTCATAATTTCAATCTTAAATTCTTTTTTTTTTCTTATAATTTATTAATTTTTTATTGAAGAATAATTTTAATTTGAAAGTATTGCCTTTTCTGTAGTTAAAGATTCATCACATTTTTTAAAAACTAATTTCGTTTGTTGAAAATTTGTTTCTTTTTCCTTAATAGATTTTTTGATTGAGATTAAGACTGTTTTAGGTAAAGAATTACACTTGTAATTGGAAATTAAGGCTTTGTTTTGAAAATTTATTCTGTTATATTGAAATTTAATTTAAATTTGATTTCTTTTTTTATTAAAAATTATTTTTTAACTTTTAGTTGAAAATAAATTTCTTCAGTTGAACATGTAATTATTTTGTTGAAAATTGATCCAGTTTGTTGGAAATTTATCTCTGCTTACAAATTTCACTTTTTTGTTGAACAAATCGTCGTTCGTTAGTTAAAAGTTAATTTTCAACCAAAATTAAGACAATTTGATGCAAATATTCAACATTTTTATCAGAAATTTATTTCTCTTGTCGAAAGTTATTTTTTATCGGTAGAAAATTAATTTTATCGGTTAGAAATGCATTTTTTTAATTGAACAATTTGATTGAAATTAATTCTAGCTAATTAAAAACTAAACTAGTTTATTGAAAAGTGTCAGAAATGGTTGAAAGCCAACTGGTTTTTAAAGATTTATTTCATTGGTTAAAAATTGATCTTCTTCAGTTAAAAATTCAACTACTGGGTGCAGATTACTTCATTTTGTTAAAAAATTATTTTTCGATAGAAACTTTCGCATATTGAACAATTCCTGAAAATCCTTTTTTTGTTGAAAATAAATTTTTTTGAACTACAAATGTATCTTTTCTATTTTTGGTTAAAAACATATCCTAATTGACAATTTAACTATTGGGTAGAAAATTTACGTATTTTTGGTTGAAAATTCAATAGTTGTATTTTCAGGTTCAGCAAACAATTTGCAATTTGAATTAAAAATAAATAAATTGTACAACTTAAAAACAAATTTGTTTGCTGCATAATTGTGCAATATAAAAATTATAGCCTGCAGAATTAATAATTCAAATCTTTCATGGTCAAAAATTAACATTTGAAAACAGATTTAAAAAATTGGAGAAATCTAGGCTAATTTTTTTGTCAACTAGCTAACTAACAAAATTCGTAAATTTTCATTAAATTAGTTTAATTATTGACGGTATGTTTGTTTAAGATTTTGTTTTACATAAATTCGTTTCATTTTCCTTATTATTGAGCAAGAGACCGTAATTTAAAGTAGTAATAAAAGCATTTAAACCGTTTTCATTGCCACTATAGCGTAAAAATTTCGTAAACGTGGATTATTTTTTTACGTCACGTATTTATTGTTACAAAAAAAATTATTTAACTTTCAGCGAAATAGTCTTTAAAATCTATACGAGTTACAGAATTCTCGATATTGTTAGAAGAAACAGGTGTCTATAATGCGGCTCATTATTGGCCCCATTGCACTAATCATAGCGGTTTTATTTAATTCTATTGGTATGTATAAGATATAATAATAGATTTTGAACCAATAGATATTTTTCATTTTAAATCTTCATCTGAAATTTTATTTTGCCATTTTCTTTATAAATGATTTTATGTTGAAAATGTTACAAGATTGAAAAGCTGGTCTTTGAATATTAATGGTCAGCACAAAAGAAAAAATGGCCAGGGAAATGTCAATTCATTTTGCAAATACATTTTTAACTGTAACGTGTTATGAAGGGGTCCTGAAAAATATTTCATGTTTTCTAAAAATTACTTCCTGGCATCCGGGCAATATTTTTGAAAAAAGTTCCAAAATTCGTGCTCACGAAGACTTACCCGCGCTATTGCATTTTAGAACATTATAAAAAAATTGTGCTGAATTGTTTTAGACCTTTGCTCTATTTTACTGCAATTTTCTTTCCATTTCAAAATTTGATTAGGAATTTAATAAATAAATATTCAGGGCCATCAAAGACATTTAGTTCTTCCGAAAAAACGAAAGCTGTGCTGAATGGTGCTAAGCTTGTTCCCCATCGTACCATACACAATTCGACGAAAAATCAACACTGAAGTCAAAATTTAAACAAAAATTTCTGGGCCAGAAACCCAATTTTGTTTCAAAACAAAAGTTTTGCTGTATCGTGTTAAGTTTGTGCTCCATCGCGCCGCAAGAGAAAAAAAATCATAATTGAATCCTAAATTTAAAAAAAACTTTTGCCGGCCAGAAACGCTCTTTTGTTTTTATGTAAAAACAAAATTTGTGCTTAACTGTTATCCTTTACACGTTTACTCAGGATTATATTTGCTGGTGAGTCTAATTTTTTGCCTCAAATTAATTTTCTAAATCTAAAATTTTTCAAATGTGGATTTCTAAAATATAGAAGTCGTGCTGAGTTGTGCTAGTTGTTTTTAAAAATATATTGACTCACATGATTTTTACTCAGATCTATATATTTTTTAAATAATAATTTTTTTTCATTTTTTAAAAACAAAAAATTTTTCAAAATGCGAATTTCGAAAATCTTAAAATAGTTTTGGCTGTACTAGTCGTGAAAAACAATTATTATCCTTTACAGTTTTTATACCGGACCATACTTTTTGTGAAAATCGAGTTTTTTGCCTCGAATTAATGGTTAGACCTTAAAGTTTTGTAAAATGTTAATTTATAAAATCTAGAACTATTTTTTTCAAAATAATTTGTTGAATCCAAAAAAGTTTTAAATTCGAATTTTAAAAATCTGAAAATTTCGCTAGGTTGATAAAGAAATGCAAAGTATCAATTGTGTAATAAACTTTTTACTTACGACCATGTTTTTTTGTTAAATAGTGTAGTTGTGCCCGTAAAATAATTTCCAGAATCTAATCTTTTTCCACAAAATAATTTTTTAACTCCAAAAAATTTCAAAATGCAAATTTCAAAAATCTGAAAATTGTGCTCTGTTGTACTAGGCGCGCAAAACAAATTATTTTTCTTATACACTTTTCACTAACTAGTATTTCGTCAAAAAATAAAGACCTGAGTAAAAAGTGTATTGGACAATAATTGTTTTGGACGCCAAGCACAAACTGGCACGCCATTCAGATTTTTGGATTTTTATATTTTTATTTGTAATGCATAATATGATTTCGAACTTTGTCTCTTTCATCTTGTGGCAATTAAATAGTCGTACTTTGAGAATTATAATAAAATTTCATATATTCAGATGCAAAAAGAAAGAATCGTGTGGCTTTTCTTACGAGTTTTAACCGAAAAAAAGCCTCTCAGGAAATTTGCACGTCACTTGGATGTTGCTCTGATTTCCAACAATCGATTTCTCAGAAAATAAGATGTCATCTATGCAGATAAGAGATGCGTAACCTCTCTACGGCGGCTATTATTACCAGTTACACTAGCAAGTTTGAAATTAATGCAACCCAGCCATCTGGTGTGGAAATAATTAAAATTCTAGACAAGAATCAATGAGGATACGTTTGTACTTCTATATCATACCTTTCCTCAATGGCACATTAATTATTATCTTATAACAATGATGGTTCAGCTAACGAAAATTCTGGAATCATTTTTTATAAAAAAGGGATCATGTAACCCTAGACCCATCCGAAGAGAATGACATCAGATATAAAATATTGAAAACTTTTCTTATATAAGGCTAACAATCCCGCTAACAACCTGACATTCAGATGTTTTCTTTTTGAATTTGTTGGCTTCATTTTATCCTGACTTTAATTGACTGGTTTCTTCCGAAAATCTGGTCCCTACTTCTGTTCGTATTTGTACCTTTGCTATCTGCTTCCCCTCAAGTAATTTTTGTGAAGCCCTTGAAGTTTTTTAAACCCCCCTTCTTTTCAGACATTGGCTTCGAAGCTGTTTTTAGGTCCTTCTAAGACTGTTGTCACATCTCAGGAGCTTTCAACTGTTCTAATAAATAGTTAGCGAAAAGCCAATCATCAAACGGTGAATATTTAAATTAATCCTGTACAAAAGATACGATGTGGCTGCAAAACTGGAAGAGCTATGCATTGACTTTTGAGGGTCTCAGTTAACTGACTGCTTTAGAGAAAGCTCGTAGCGTTTCGCAAATTCGAATCATAGGTGAGACTAGTACCAAACTTGTAACGACTACTATTGAATCCTGCGAGGATAACCATGCTGGACTCAAATTAGTAGTAAGGAAAATTTTCAGTGAACAGTTCCTCAGATAAAATATTCCCCTGCTTCACCCCTATATTCTAATTTTTTCTTTGAATGATATCTACCGCAGCCTTCGCTTTAAAATCGAATAAAGAAGGATCCATCTTTAATCAGTTTGAAAGAGGACAAAAGTGCTATAAAGGATTCTTTCTATCCTTAATCAAAAGCCCTTTACATAAGATATCATTTCGAGTACCATTCACGTATCCTCGGTATGATTATCATATCCCTATAATTTCCTAATTCCAAAAGTTGACCTTATCTCAGTAGATTTTTCATGGGTAAACGTTATTCGTCCTCTGCAAACTCTTTATTTGAATGAGGACTTTTTGATAGACAATCCTCATAGTAAGGCTAAACATAGACCTTTAAGAATCAGTTTAGTTTCGGAAACGACTTCGAGAACGACTCCAAATTTTAGACTGACTTCAGGCACGACCTACCAGTTCTCGAGACGATAAGCTCAAAGAAAGGCTTCGACTAACACCTGCAACAAAGCATTATAACAATACTCAGGTAAACAAGAAAAAATCAACTTCAAATTCATAATCAATCATAATTTATGTAGTCGAAAATTAGTTAAACAACAATGCGACAGAAGTCAAGAACACCAAAAGCAGGTCCTATAATTCTTATAAGTGTAAAACGCATGCAGGAAGGAATCACTTTAGCAGGTTATCTGTTGCTATCTTACAATATTATTATTAGAATTGAAAAGGATTGCTTTCTCATCAATGATGGCAAAGTAAATTCTAGTATCAATTAATAAATTTGGTTTATTCAAGAAATTTAAACTTTTCTTTATTTATAATATTTTATTAAAAAAGATTAATAACAGATTTTTCAAACAACGATTTGCAATTATTTCCTCAGAAAAAAATCAGTCTTTTATAATTGTATACAGTTTTGTAAAAAAAAACAATGTAGCTGTACAGCTCGCAAATATCGCAAATCAATGGTTACCAGGTATTGTACAGCTTTTCAATTATCTACATCCTGGTGAATTTGAAGTTAGAATTGGGGTGACTAATTGGATTTGTAACAGCATCTCGGGGGTTCGAAAATAGTGATATTCAGGAAATAATTGTCGAATGAATTAACTTGGTTTGCGTCCATTTCAGTCGCAAATAGAATATTTTTGAATGAGTTCTGGAGTGCAAAAAGAAAAGTCGTAATACGCATTTCAATACAAAATAAAAAATAATGTACATAAATGATTGAAAAAGTAATTCAACATTATGAATTCCAAATAATTGCAATATATGCCGAATGACATCCGGACTTAGCCTCACAAGCACCTGTTCGAACATTATAAAATTACTGATGACAGCCTCTTTTTGATGCCTTTGGATCCTCTTCGACTTGAATTTGTCTTGATTGGAAAAAACTACTTATAAGATAAATTCGCTAACAACTTTGCCTAATTTTGGGCACTTTGTAACAAAGTGCTGGCTCTTTCTATGATGGAAAAAGAGCCAGAAAGTTCTTGGAAAATTATAAGACATTTAGCAAAATTACTGGTTTTCATTCAGAAATTTTTTAAATTATTTGCCTACTTACAGTCGCTTTCAATTAATTGGATCCCTTCAATAAACATTATAGTTGACTAATTAATATTTTTTCTTACAGAATTAGGTTTACAAAGCGGTCCGCCGCCAGCTTCAAGCGAAGAAGATGAAGATATTCGAGAATTAAGCCTTTCACCTGGTGCATTCAGAATGAATCATATTAATGATCCGGAAGCAGCTGCGGAACAAGCCCGAAGGACGAAAGCATTTCAACTCGCATCCAGGCGATACATGGTCGGTGAGAAGAGAAACGCTGATAAGGCAGCCGCCGCGAAGCAGAAAGCCGCTCAGCGAAGAAGGAAAAGCCCTCCGGAGGCAGCCGAGTCTCATCATCAGCAGCATCAGGCGACACCCACTCAGCAGAGAGCCCTTTATGCTTCATCTTTCAGTCGTAAGTACAAATTATAATAGTAGAGCTAAAAGAAATAAAGGCATTTTTAATTGTAATCTTGAATTTTATTCTTTCATTCTATTTATTAATGATTATTTGTTAAAAATATTGCCAGTAGTATTTAGGTGGGACGAAACAAGAAAACATCGATTTCGGGACATATCTCGATTGACGACAGCTAGTAGTTGTCCCGTATGCAGCAGAATATAAAAAATATGGAAGCGGAATCACATGAAGAAACAGGAAGACCCAAAAAAGGCCATTGAAAGCTTCGTGGTCTACAAAATAATAATACAATATTTACGGAAGTAAAACAATGTCTCTGGAATATACATCAAAATTAGAGTAAAATGATACGATGAATTTTGAATTAACAGTCGAAAGTAAAAAGGCAATTTTATTCACTAGTGTCTAGGCTTTTTCATTTTTTGATGATTTAAAATTGACCAAATATAAGTCCGGACTTGCAGAGAATCTCTTAAAAGACAAAAACGCAGATTTCCTCCTCCATGTCAAACAGACTGCGAATACAAGAACTAATTTTTATTCACCAAGTACTGAAATGCAGATATCAGAAACAGGGGTCACAAATCTATTAGACGACCATACTGCTCCGGGGTTATTACAATCTGAATAATATTGAAAAAATGTTGTAAAACCTGAAAACGTAAAGCATGTAACATTAATATCAAAATTTTCTAGTGATAGCAGGTCCCAATTTAGCATTTGCAAGTACTGTTTAAAGATTTCTAAAATTCTGATAAAAGTCCCTTTTAGAAATCCTTGGTTTCTCTTCTTCTTTAATGCATCGCAAATCCATCACCGTCAGTAATTTCGGAAAACAGTCAACTTTGTTTGCTAAAAATGCTGTCATAATAATGTGTAAGTATGATAAAGAAACGAAATAAAAATTTTTACAGGTATTTGGTAATACTGACAAGCTAATGAAAAGGCTGAAGCCAAAGAATGTCGAAATTGATGGTTTCGTTTGTTTTGTAGAGCACGCAATAATTGACACAATGCTTGAATGGCAAAGAATGAATGAAAAGATAAAACCTTCAACAAATATGCCTAATTGTGGACACACCTAAATTTTACCTACTGACAGACTAACAGTGATAGCATTATAAAGAAGCAGTCTTATCTATACCAAAATACAGCTGGAACATCTTGTATCCATGAATACAAAAAGGTCAAATACTTTGTTTCAATATAATCAACTTCCTCGTTGTCCTGATCAGTCAATCATTGGAAGGGCGCAGGAAGTTGCGAAGAAATATTTAAAAGATTCAGGGGAAACAATTACAGAAACAAACAGTCGTTTTGACCCAATTACTGATTTACTGCATTACATCTTACTCTGCGATAATATTCACATGAATAGTTTCAGAATAGATCTTGTAAAGCAAAAAACATTATTACTTCCAGAATGCTTCTGGAAATTACTTAGTGTGTATAACGTGTCTGTCCAGCACTAAAAAATTTAATCATTGATTCAAAAAAAGCATCGGTTGTCATCAAATGATAGCAAGAATTTATGTCTGAGTAATAGTCTGTATGTTACACCAGAAATTGAAAAGTTTTATTTTATCAATGTAGGAAGAGTTAAAAATAATAATATTCTGGAAACAGTTAGCGAATCAGCTAACTTGGTTTGCGAAAACCTCAGGGGTTACTGAAATCAGAGCTGCCAGATCGAGCCTGAAATTTACCCCCACCATACCTACCGTTTGGGCGCCGCAAAACAGGTGCATGATTACCACTGTTACTTCGTGTGTAAGCCGAAAATGCACGATTCGACTTCGGTTCCCTGCTGTACGATGATTGTCGATCTGAAAGCTTCGGAAG
>NC_046659.1:133122558-133124321 GCF_010883055.1 Belonocnema kinseyi | reverse complement strand
AATTATATACAAAAATCGTTTAAGAAATAGTTGAATTTTAACTCATGTAATTTCTATTAAAACTTAAATTTAATAGTTTAACTAATCTACAAACAGTTCAATTTTTAATGTTTAAAAATTTTCTAAATTTCAGTCTGAAATAATTTTATTTAGAGATTGTCCAATTGAAAAACATACATTTTAATTTTGAACGCATTTAATTAATGTATTATTATTATTAAGTTTTTATAAATAAACTTCCAAGCTTATAATTTTAAATGTTAAGTCTTATATCCCATCGAGTTGAAAATCATTCTTGTGGAATGGTTAAAAATTTTTGAAAATAAAATTTCGAAGGCTTTGAATTTTTATTGATTTCATCTTCAAAACTCTAATCTACAAACATTTTAATATTTAACGTTTTGAAACTCTTCTTTTTTTTAATTTCAATCTGAAGCTTTACAAAATTTCAAAAGATTTCAAAAGATTTGTAAGGATTTTAAATATTTGAGGATGTTTTAAAAGATGTCTTAGAAGTTTCAATTTATTTGTACTATTTACAGGAATTTCAAAGAATTAAAAAATGTTTAGAAGGCTTATTTTTAAAAATTTCAAAGTAATTTAGAAATCCTAAAAAAAGTCCGAAGCATTTCAAAAGATTTTGAAGGTTTCGAAATACTTAAGAGCATTTAAAAAGCTTCCAAGGAATTTTTATTGATTACAGTAATTTAATACGATATTTTGAAGGATTTGAAATATTTCAGGGCATTTTCAAAATTTCAAGGAACTTTCAAAAGATTAAGAAAATGTCAAGAAATTTCAAAATATTTTTAATATTTGTGAATGTTTTAAAAGATGTCAAGTAATTTTCAATTTATTTTTATAATTTCAAGGAATTTCAAATAATATTAACAATTTTAGCAGAGTTATTTAAAAAAATTCCAAAGAGCTTTAGAAATCTTTAAAAGGTGTGAAGGTGTTTAAAAGATTTTGAAGGTTTCAAAGTACATGAGAGTATTTAAAAACGTTCCAAAGAATTTTTAATGGATCACAGTAATTTAATATGATATTTTAAAGAATTTGAAATATTTCAGGGTATTTTCGAAATTTCAAGGAATTTTCAAGAGCTTTAAAAACATTCAAGAGATTTCAACAGATTTTTAAGGATTTTGAATATTTGAGGATGTTTAAAAAGATTTTACTGAATTTTTAATTCACTTTTAAAAATTAAAGGAATTTTGAAGAATTTTAATAATTATATCAAGGTTGTTTAAAAAAACTCCAAATTACCTTAAAAATCCTTAAAAGATGTCAAGCTTTTGAAGGTTTCGAAATATTTGAGAGTATTTTACTAGATTTTAAGGAATTTTCAATAGATTTCAATTATTTAGTGTGTGATTTTAAAGGATTTTAAATATTTTAGGATGTTTTAAAACATTTCAAGGAATTTTCCATTAATTTCAATAATTTAAAGCACTTTCAAAGAATTCCAACTATTTTTAAAAATTTTTCTGGTTGAAAGTGGAACTGCTTTGTTAAAAATCTATTTTTTTTTTGGTTGACAATTTATCAAACTAGTTGAAAAATTTCTTTTCTGAAAATTGAACTATTTTGCAGAATTTTTTTTGTTTGTTTTGATTTAAAAATTAATTTCTTTTAACTACAAGAAAATTCATCTTATTCAAATTTTTTTTCAGAAAACTAATTGTTTAAGTTAAAAGTTTAACTATTTCTATTAAAAGTTAGTCAACTGTTGATTACAATTAATGTTATATTTTATAATT
>NC_046659.1:133084672-133122458 GCF_010883055.1 Belonocnema kinseyi | reverse complement strand
TATCAGCCTTGGAGGAGATTATGTTGAGAAATAAAAAAAAAATTCTTAAAAACGTTGTTTTTCTTGGTCAGGCCGGAAACTTATCAATCCACCCTCGTACTGTCTGACTTCGCAGTTTAACTTTTCATGATGCCACAATCCACTTTGCGCATTTTTGTCTACTCTTTTTTTCTAAATTTTCTTTTAAGAACTTTACTTCGAGTTCGAATTTCGCGGGCACTTTTGTAAGTTCGCTAGCAGATCCTAACGAGCGGTAAACTCTTCCATTCTCGATGTCCTTAGATGTCCATCGATAAGAATAATTTCGAGAAGTCGACCCAAGTAATAATAATAGAAATAAAAGCAAATCAGCCTGAGTTAATTAATGAAAATATTAACGTATTCAGTCATAGAGCATCGTGCGATCTGTAAAGTGATAGACATCTATTAATTTTATTTTCAGGATTAAATATTGCACATTCTTAAATCAGCAACGTGAGTGTTCAAAATTTAAAATTTATTCGTATTTCTTCTTCCAGAGGCAGGTCCTTCGGGTCACCGTGTGCCGAACTATTCACCTATAATTCTTCCACGTCCGGGAGGGCATGTACACCAGATTGATCCTCCTTCAATTAGATCAAGCACAGGATCCAACCAGCCTGATATGGGTGAATTGATTTTCTTTACGCAAATAGTTACAATTAAGTCACACTGCAAAAAATTAAGTCCCTGCAGTTATCTTATTTAAAGAAAAAACACCGAAGTCTCGAAAAATTGTTATAAATTTTATCAACAACACACTTAACTTTTGAAATTTATAACAAAAGGGCTGACCTGAAATAAAATGTACCTACGTTCTATTATGAGATGCATGCAACAATATCAGCAACCCTATCAGTTCCAGATACAATGTGCTTTCCATGTTTTGCGTGTATGAACAAATTTCATTTACAAATTCACTGTCTAGCTATTTTCCATATAAAAGTAAAAACTTGGGTTTTTAAACGTAATATAGTTTAGATAACTAGTTTGTAAACTTTTAGTAGCTTAAATCAGACTCTACCATTTTTTAATTATTTAATGTTAGAAACTTAATCTGTTTGGTTGAAATTTCATCTTTTCACATGGAAAATAAAATTTTTTGGCTGAACAATAAACTATTTGTTTAAATTTTTTTTAATATAGCTGCCCTACTGATAGAAATCTCGGAGTATATTCTAAAGACTCTCTAGGGTCAGAGAAGCTCAGAGAAATTCTCCGCAAGCAGCCAGGTAGTTATATTTAAAGGTCTAGGTAGCTCTTTTAAATGTTTTAAAGGCTCTAAAATGTCCTTTCCGAAATTGAAATAGAAATACGATCATAAATAACAAGCAGAGAGGCTAAAATTGAAATAAAAATTCGATCTTAAATAACAGGCGGAGAGGCTGGATCAATATAGCCGATACTCAATGTAGCCGATACTCAAGGGGCCTTTGATAGATTAAATAAAAAGCACTAAAGAACGTTTGTATAAATCAACATGCTTATAGTTTTAAAGAAAGTTCATTTATAAATCGAAGAGATAGGATATTGCCATTGGAGTTATAGCACTTTGCAGATAATTTTTGGTTTAATGCATTTCGGATTTTTTGTTTCACGTATATTGAGCACTGACACCAATTTTGGACTAAATCATCTAAATCTTTAAAAAAATAATGTAAGCAATAAAATTTGCACATTATTTGCAATTAAACAAATAAGTATTTGCACATTCGTAACCTATAATTATTTTTGGAGCATTTTTAGCGCTTTCTAGCGTAGACAAAAAGAAACTTTGAACTATGATAAAGTCGAGATCACGTGACTAAGTTCGTTCATGGAATTTTTGTGTAGAATGATTTTCATTTGTTTGGTTCTAAAAATAAAAGATGAATTTCAAGTTGCAAACATACCAACACCAGAAATGTGATCAAATTTACTTTTCGGAGTTTTCCAAATAACTTCAATAATTCTTAACGTTTTATTTTTGACGTTGAATGGATCAGCTGATAACTATTGTTGACAGTGAACCAACCGGCGTGGCTCAGCGTCGGACTCACCTTGTCTTTCACCCCCGGGCGAAATTTTATTATTATTGGTTTAGTATAACTTAGAATTTTTTCACGCCAGTACAAAAAATTTACAAGAATATATAACCATTAGAAAATTTTAATCATTTTCTGTAGATGAACATTTCGAGTATCACATTCTAAGATATTCCATGATTTTTTTAAATCGAGGCATCTACTTTATCGACGTTTAAATTTGTTTCCCTATTCCTATAGTATTTCACTAGAAAACTTTCTTCGTAATTATAAACATTTTGATAGATAAAAACGTTCCTTAGTCCTTTCAGCATAACTTTCTAAATCCTGCAAACGATATCTCAATCCGTATGGACGTAGTGTGGACCGAAAAAAATGAAAATCATTTCATTCTCCACACAAAAATTTTATGAATGAACTTAGTCACGTGATCGCGACTTAATCGACGTTGAAAGTTTCTTTTTCTCTCCGCTAGAAATTGCTAAAAATGCTCCAAAAATAATGATAGGATACGTGTATGCAGATACTTATTTGTTGATTTGCAACGAACGTGCAAATTTTATTGCTTACATTAATTTTTTCAAGGTTTAGACGATTTAGGCCAAAATTGGTGGCAGTGTTCAATATACGCGAAACAAAAAATTCGAAATGCATCAAACCAAACATTATCTGCAAAGTGCTACAACTCGAAAAGTAATATCCTATTTCATCGATTTTCTTGACAGACCGAGGAGTTGAACATTATTTTCAAGCCGCGACTTGGAAAGCGTCTTCGCAAAAATTTCCGGCACCATCTTTTCGGTGGGAAGATAGTTGCCTAAGATGTTACAAATTAGTTTACACAATCGTTTTAAATAATCGAAATTGTTACTTAATTGACTAATTTGTTTATCACAAATTCAATACAATTTTAAACAATTTCTAAAATATTAGATAACCTTTCTGCATAGTTGCTCCATTTATTCCAAATGTATCCTGGACTGAGTTCTGGTATTTGTTCAAAACCGCTACTCTACTAAGATTTTTTTTCCATTTTTGTTGTTATATAAAAAATATATAACTTTTTTCAAAATCGGTGAAATATGGTTCTAAATGAACCTGCTTGTTACTGTACTTGATAATTATAGTGTTAGCGATGCCTAAAAAAATCTGTATTTTTGGGGAAATCTCTTTCCCGAAATTAATTATTCCTAAGTTGATCCGCTTCATGATTGTCTATATTTCTCTGTTCAAAAGTACGCTACAAGTAAATTTTTTATGAACATTATTTAGAAAAGTGGAAATTATTCTTGTTTAGTTCTTGATCATGACTTATTGTTACAAAGAAATTAATATATGTATAATTGGTATTACACTTTAGGTAGAGTACATGTACTACTTCTATGCGTCAGTGACAAAATATCAACAAATAAAGCAAAGAACACCTAAGTCGCAAAAATATAAAAACTTATTGGTTTTTGCAATTTTTCAACGTGAATCATAAATGAGTCAAATTTCAACGAAAAAAGCACCTTGATAGACCTTATCGAAGTTTAATCAGCTTCGTTATGAAATTTTAGAATCCATATAAGCCTTTGTAAGAAATATTACTTTTTGTACTCCCACCTGTAATGAATGAGACGTAATATGCAATTTCTGATACACTGAAACTTCTCTAGCTCGTTCTTCATACTGTCAGTGATTTAAAAAATTAATTAATTCCTATTTATCCTGACAGATATAGACCCTTCACCTGGATTCCCTCCGCGTCACAGAGAGCCTGTTCGCCAGCCTGAACATGAAACACTAAGGGATTTAGGTAAGTAACTTTGTTTAAGGTAACTTTTTACGGTAACCATACCGACCAAAAAAATTAATTCTCTGCAGTCATCTTCCTGAAAGAAAAAAAAAACATCAAGTTCTCTAAAAGTTACTGTAAATTTTTGGTAAACAACTTTGGTCGATTGATTTTTTTGCGTAGCTTGTGTCATTTTAAAAAAATGTTTATTTTAAATATTTTTTTATTGCGAATAAAACCAAAATCACGCATCCTATCAAAAAGTGCTCTATTACAAATTTCTGATATTTCTTGGAAGCATAATTGTTGTCTGTTTATCTTTTCTCTTATCTGGGGACTTAACCACAAATGGAATTTTTTATTATTTTTTGCGCTATAAAAATTTGAATCCTCTTTTTCGCAAAAAAATCCAAAAAGTTGCTCCAACAATCTTTTGTAAGATTTTCAAAAAGCAGCGTTTGTCTTAACTTAACTTTTTTCAAATTGTGCATGGCTTGGTTTAAGACTTTCGTGCACGATTGATTTTTTAAATTTGTAAATGATATACCTCTAATAATTTTCACTTCATCAATGAAATTCAGAAAAATAAATAGTTCTGAATGCTGATTATTAAAAATAGCTATGTAGAAAATTTTTGTATCTTAAAGGAAACTATTCTCAAAAATATTAATAATGCTCCAGCTTTTTGAATTTTTATCTGAATAGCACATTCTCATCACACCCTGCGCGCTTGGCTCGCAAGTTTGAGCGTGCCTAGGGCGCGCGACTGTTGGTTCTTTCGCTTTGCGCTCGAAAACGCATTTGCCTTGCGCTTTGCGCTCGATAATATATTAAGCTCGCGCTACTTTACTTAGCGCAACTTTATTCTTTTAACTAAAGGTCAAAGCATCGAACACAACAATTGGGTAATTGTGAATTCTCTATTGTTAAAGCTTCTTCGGCTTTAAGGAACAAATTCTGATCAGGTTTCTCGTGCTTCGCACTTGAGTTGGTTCCTGAACTTATATATCATTTTCATAAATTTATAATATTACAATTCATGACATGAATTTGTATTAAAACAGTATCCTTACTGTTTATTAACTTCGAAATTAAATCCCTAACCTCAGTGCCACAAACATTTCCAATTAAATATTTTATCGCATTGTGTTCTACATCTCAGTTGCCGTGCAATATTTTTTCGTCTGCTAATAATTAACTAAAAGAGTCTGTCAAAGCGTCTGGGATGGAGAGTGTTGTCACAACCACAGAACCACAAAACTTCGATTAATAAGGAAAGCTGATTATTTTCCACCGAGAGTCATATCTGGTTGGTGTCTTATGCTGAGAAGGTCACAAACTTTCAACAGCGTTATGTTAGATGGGAGTACATATGGTCTCATTTTTACATTCTCGGCCCTCATTAGGTTTTTCAAGATTAAAGCGAAAACTGCACATCCTATCAAAAAGTGAATATTAACAAATTTGTATATATTTTTCAAGTGTATAATTTTTGTCCACTCATATTTTACCGTATTTTGCATATTTTAACCGCAAAATGTAATTTTCTGGGTTTTCCATTATTTTTTATGCCGTCAAATTTTAAATTTTAGATTTTTCAAGAAAACTCAAAAAGATGTTATGATAATCTTGTAGGTCATTGAAAAAGCCAAATTTTTTTTCTTATTTTGTTCATATCGTGCGTTATTAGGCTTAAAATGTTAATTTTCTGGTTTTTTGGAACTTTGTTAATGCTGTAACTCTGGTAATTTTTATTTTTATAAAAAAAGTTAAACGGATAAATTTTTTGACTTTTTGAATAATAAAAATATCCGTACAGAGAATTTTGGAATTTTGAAAGAAGTGTTTTCAAAAATATTCCAAATACGGTCTCTTTTTACATTTCTATCAAAAATGGCTGGCTTACGAACTTGACCTTCAGTTTAGGACGCTTAAAGTATGTACTAGATTCCGGTATGTACTAGATTCCAGTATGTACTAGATTCCAGTATGATCGAGATATTAGCGCCATCCGCTGACAGTCGGCTTCATTTATACTTGACGCTGCTACAATATGTCACTCTCACTTTTTACCATTTCCAGTAATCTTTTTGAAAAACCAGAGACTTGGCACCTCCCGCCATCGCGAATCCCCTGCAGGATTCTGCAAATTTTCCAAAGTGCATTTTTGAAATCTCAAACCGAATTATCGTATCTTGTTGGTACGTTTTGAATGCTTTCATGGATTTCACCACTTTTGTGCACCTTGCTCCGCAAGACATAAGAAGTACCACATAATAATATTTATGTGCTAGAACCTCGAAATTTTCCTTTCCAGTTAGAACGGGTCCAGCAGACCCGAGCAAACCTTAAACTGAATTATCTCCCGTTTAAATAGATTTAGCTCAATTTTTTCAAATTGCAGCCAATAGTCTCCAAAAAACGAATATTGTAAAAATATATTTAAAAATTAATAGCGTATGATAAATATTTTGTAAAAAATGAGAACACTTTTTCAGAAAAAAAAACACTTTTACCGGAAATCTGCATTACATGATAAAATATTGTACGTCGTTTTTTGGTCGAGAAAGGTCGGGAAAAAGGCACAATGCTTTTTTGATCTATTACTCCGAATCAATTTCTGAGTCACGCTCTCAACCCTCAGTCGCAGTTTCAAGTTGTCATTATGATTCAATCAGCTTTGCTGTTTGGCAAACCTATACGCGAGTGATGCGCAGAGATATAATCTAACAAATGACAAAAACATTCATTAATATGACACATTATGATGTTACTTTGCTAGCAATATATGCAAGTATCTTTTTTAAATTTTTTTCCACAAGCTTCAGATGTGCCGACTCTGGCTTTTAGGGCACGACAAGCCCAAATGGCATACGCACTTGAGGGTTAAAAAGAAAAGGAAGAACGAATTTCAAAATATATTCGGCATGGGTTCGAATTGTAGTTGGTGATGTTACATGATTGCAGAAGGATTGGCAAGTAAGCCTAGAATCCATTCGGAATTAATTTGGGCTTGAGACGTGTACGGAGATTAAGATTTCATTTTGCTTGAAGCGGGTATTGAAAACCCAGCTGAAAATGTCATTATATAAGCCTCGTGGGATGCTGGACATGTTTCTAGACTCGAATCAGTACACAAACATTTACAGGTAACGAAGGAAACTGTTCATGATCCAGAAAAAGAACCTTTATGCAATCTAACCTTTAAATGATACTGTATAGAGTTTTTTCACAGAGCGACTTGCGACGCGGATTTGGATTCCGACACTTGTTAAGGATCCCATACTTGAAACTGCATAAAAACTAATCCACGATGTTTCGCTAGCGGCTTCACAGAAAAAATTGAAGTTTCCATTGGAACCCATTTTTGGTTCCGAGGAGCTGCAACAAAAATGAACCTCTCTTGCTGAAAAGAAACCCAAAACGTTAAATGAGCTCTAAATGATACCACACTAGGGGTTCAAAAGGATCTTAAAGGTAATTGAGCTTATTCCTAAAGAACCTATTTTTCGCTTTGCCCACTTGGATATTATTTTTAATTAATAAGACAATATTTACATTAAAGCACATATGTCATCGAACTCTGATGGACATAGCTTAATGAACATAATTAACTTATAATATTTATTGTCGCAGTTTAAATAGGCATAATGGATTGATAAATATCAGTTGCAGGTTATGTAGCAAACTTGTAAATATAAAGGTTTATTCATATCAGTGCTCCTGATCTTGAAAACTTTTTGAGCTGCGCTTGTGTCGCGCCGGCAACACGATTGGTTACTATTGGCGCGCTGATTTTGAATGTTGTCGATATTCAAATGTGATATTTATAATAAATAATGCATGCCTTAAAACAGTAATTTCCTAATCCTAAAATAAGCTTTTGAAGTGACAGATAAAAATTCAATTCGTTTTTAATTAAAAAGACGTTGTGAATTCCGAGTTCAGAGAAATAAAGCATTTTTTTAGCATAATGATTAATCTTGTCTCTGTTGAGTTTCTAATTTTTATTTTTTTTATTCACAACTATTTAACCTAAAATATAATCAATAAGGTTACCAAAAATAAATTGAAATTTTTTTTCTGAAGACAAAATTAAAAACGTTTCTTGGAATAAAATCACATTATTTTTTCATCCGCCACTCAAAAATTCTATTTTAGGATTAATAAATTACTTTTGAAGCATTTCCCAATCATCATTTATTATAAATAAAACATTTGAATATTAATATCATTTAAAATGCGGGAGCTAAAAGGAAAAAATCGTGTTACTGGCGCGACACAAGTACAGTACAAAAAGTTCCCAAAATTGGGAGTACTGATTCATATGCAAGGAAATTGTCGTCGTAAGTCCTTGGTCGATAAACTTGTTCTTCATGCTCACATTTATAAATAAGTTTATACTGCGTATGCAGCATGATTTTTCATAACTTTTAAGAGTAGGTTAAAAATGGGTTAGCTAAGTAATGAATTTTCAGTTACAACCAATAAAATCGCCTTACATTTCAAATTATCAATTGACCATTGATTTTAAAACATGGAAATTTAAAGGTGGTGCAGACTCAAACCAATTTTTTATTGAAAATTATCAAATAAGTGAACCTTAACAAGTAAGAAGATAAATTTTAATAATATTGATTATGGCCAAGTAGACAAACAAAATTAACATCTTAAACTATTAAGTAATTTCCCTGGTCAAAAAAACTTACATCAATAATAAAATATGAGTTTCATGTTTAGAAAGATAAAATCTTACAAGTATAAGGAATGACGTTGACATTCTGCTTGTAAGGAGATTGTGAAGAAAGAGTTGTCTCTCCGTAGCTCAGTTAGTAGAGCATCAGACCGTCAATTTGAAGAACCTGGGCTCATATCCTAGCGGAGCTAGAGAGCCATTTTATCGCAATCTTAAACAATTAATCAATATTTTATTAATATTGATTATGACCAAGTAGACAAACAAAATTAGCATCTTAAACTATTAAACATTAATATCGTTTGTGTTCGCTTTATAGACATATTCTGTAAATCACTAACTTACCAACCCGACTTTGCAAGCGGTTGTCTTGTGAATGGGCCTTGATGCTGTTGATGCTGTTCTTTTCAAGTACGCTATAAACGAACCCATTCGTGTCTCTACAGGTAGCTATTGGCGTTCAAATTCCAAATGACACCAATTTTCATTTGAGCTGCAACATGAATGAACCCCTAGTTTTTTTTGTGTTATCTCTCTCGATAATAAGTTCGATCTTAAAGGCAATCTACAGCAACTTAAGGCTCAATTTGCTTTTCAAAGATTCCTGTACATAAAACTGTACACAATCACTTAAAGGTTTCTCTGTCGACGCAGGTTTCATTGCAGGTTCATTTACGATTTTCTTTGCCAAACTCCTGATGAGGAACCTTCAGGATTACCTGTGCAGATTTTGTTTTGGTTTATGTGTAGAAACATGTCCAGGACCCTCCGAGGTTCCTATACAGGAATTTTCCGCTTTGAAGGGTTGAATAGAATCAAAAACTTGCTACGGATTATTTAGGATTAATTCGAATTCGTTCAAACCGCAAAAAAAAAATTAAAGATAATGACAAAATATTTCAAATGTCGAAGGCACGCGCGCGATCCCGGGCTCTGGTCACTAATATAGGCAACCGTGAAGACACATGCTTTGATTCTGTTTTGCGGACTCGTTAGATGGCTCTGTAGTACATTCCCGCGCTACACGTCGCTCAGGGGCCAAAGTGTGATCTATCTCTCTTACTCCTTTATTGTTTTCCGAACATCAGCACATGTGAAACCTAACCCATTAAGAACTGTTTGAGAGCTGATATCTAATTTCTTGTCATCATTTTCGACCTGGTGATTATCGTTGCAGTAGACAACTGAAAACTAAAATAGGGAGCGGTAGCTTCTGTATCATTACCATAAAAACAGAGTAATATGTTGAGAAAGGAACCTGCCGATAAGGAAATTGATGTCGAAAATGATTACAAAATTTAAATGAAAACTGCTTTCAAACATACTGCCATCATCTTTCGTTTTTCCTTAGAACACGTTTTTCTTTTAAAAAGCAACAGAAAAACAAGCAGAAATATATAAATAAATATTCCGGTAATTATTTATATATTTTTATTTGTTTTTCTACTTGCTTTTTCAATTTATTAAGTTTTTTAATTACATTATCTACAAATCATCTGGATATAACCACAAGAATCTATTATCTTATCTTAAAAACCTGCGGGCTCGTTTGATGGCACCACCGTCGATTATAGGTCTGCATTTCTAAAGCATTGAGTGACCACAGCCTGCGCGATCCGTCTCATCACTTACGATAGGGAATCATATTTTTCCATTCCTTTTATAATTGACACTATGGTAAAAATATTGCAAGATCAAAATGCGGGTCTTTGAATATTAATTGCCGAACAAATTGAAAAAATGGTCTGGGAAAAATTATGGAATTCAATAAATTAGGTTTTTTGTTCATTTCAAATTATAGTTATATGCAACGTGTTATCCAGTAGTGTATTTTCATGTGAATTCTTTGATAAGGATTAAAATTTATTAATTTATATTTTTTCTTTCAGAATTACGTTTTCAGAGAATGCCAGTACTAGGTTCTAATTATTTCACTGAAAAAGAAGATGGAGAGCTGCGACCACAATCCTTCCAAAATTGGCGCCCACCCAATCAGCCACGCGATTGACTCGATTTGTCATCGGCACAAACGAAAAGTGTATAAATCAGTGTAAGATTTATGTAAAATATTGTTTGTAATCAGAAGTCGAATAAAAGCATCAAAAGCTGACAAACATTACATAAATTTTGTCTTTGTTCATTATTTCCTAACCTCTGCTGCCTTCTTCTGTCTACAATATTATCTTCCATAAGCAGTTTGAAAAAATGTTATAGAGCAATTTTGTTGGGTTATTCGAAGTGAGAAATTTTCCTAATGACCATTTTACCATCTTTTGCGTTGTTTCTCTGTAAATTTAAATTTTCGATTTTCTTATGGCATTTCTACCTTTTCAACAGGAGGGTGCGTCCATTGCACTGTCTAATGCAAAAAATGTGTCACAAAAGTTGAAAACGGCCGTGCGGCGGCGCTAGTAGTATCTTTGTTCTACAAAACCATGCAGTACCATAGGAAAAATGCATAAAAATTACAAAATAAATATGAAAAACCATGTTTGTCTTAATAGTGTAAATTCAAGTAGTGAATGAGACTTATTTGCTTACGTATTATTTTGTTTAATATACAAAAAAGCGGCACTATTGACATCATTCAAGCAAACAAAATTGCATCGATATTCAGAAATTATAAAGAATAATTAAAAATAAATAACGAATACAGAAATGAATGAAAAAATGCCAAATATTTTATTATTATAAATATTATTATCGAATTATAAAATCTTCCAAATTTCAAATAACGACAATACTTTTAATTAGCAAGATATAGTGATGAAGAGCTAATTTTGTTTTTATATTGCCGCTTTACAATATAATGCTACTATATAATAAATATAATTATTATATCTATATATGACAAAAAAGGAATATGATAAATCCTTAAATATTTTTTTCTGTTAAAATTAAATAACCTGCCCTTATATGTGATATTTTCTAATCAATTAGATTTTGTATATAATATATCCATGGTGAAATTAAATTCTGATAATTGAGAACAAGAAAATAATTATCATATAGTTTTTAAATTTATTAAAACATAATTTTCATAAGATTCTTGAGAAAATTTAGAAGATTTTTTAATATTTTAGGTATGTCAGAAAAGAAACTAGAAAATTTTAAAGACTTTATTTTATAATTCAGTTTAAGTATCAATTCGAATGCTCATTTGTTTAGTTGTAAATTCATTTCTCCTGTTGATTTTTTTTTCTCGATTTTATTAAAAATTAAATTTTTTACAAAAATTAAAACTAATTTAGATAAAAAATCATGACATTAAATTAAAATTAATTTTTTGTTGAAATTTATTATTTTTTATTGAAGATGAATTTTCAGCTAAATCTCTAACTCTTCTAGTTAATGATTTATTATATTATTTAAAAATTCATTTCTTTTTATGAGAATTAATTTTTTAACTGAAAGCAAATCTATTTCAGGAGAAGAAGTTTTAAGAACTTTTCATTTTCTAATTTTCTTTTTTCTTTTGGATTCTTTATTATTTTTTTTATTTTAAACATTTATTATTAACAAAGGTATCTATTCCAGTTGAAGATTCATCATATTATTTGAAAATTAATTTTTTTGTTGAAAATGTTTTTTTTTCATGGAAAATTAACTGTTTAACTGAAAGTAAAACTGTTTCAGTTGAAGATTTATCATTTTAATTCAAAATTCATTACTTTTGTTGAAAATGTTTCCTTTTTAATTGAAAATTAATATATAAGGTAAAGTATAACTATTCCAGTTAAATATTCATAATTTAAATATTTATTTTGTTAAAAATTAATTTTTTCGATAGAAAGTTTCCAAAATTATAAAATTCCCAAGCATACATTTTTTCTTAGTTAAAAATAAATTTTTTTGACCTAAAAATTCACCTATTTTTGGTTAAAAATCTATTTCAATTGGAAATTTCACTATTTGGTAGAAAATTCAGGTATTTGGGTTGAAAATTCGAGGAATAAAAACTCAACTGTAGGACATTCAACAGATCAATTTTATATAATAGTCAGTAGTTGAATGTTTTATCATTCCAAGCATGGAGGGTTGAAAATTTATTAATTTTACAATTTCAAAGAGGATCATTTTCAAATCTGCATACTTAATAATTAAAAAATTAGTAATGTTTAACAATTGTGCAACATAAAAGTTATGGTCTGAGAAATTAATATTTTGCATGTTTCAAAAGGTAAAATAAAAAAAAATTTTAAACCTTGGAAGAACTAGACATTTAAAATTGAATTATTTTGAATTGGTAATGCAATACCGCGCGTAAAATATTGACACCCCAACGAAATTAATGAATTTCCTTAAAAATAGTTTTTTCAGTTTCATATCGCTGTTCAAAATTTTGCTTGACATTCAATCTTTTCGTTTGTTTTATTATTCAGCAAGACGCTTGATTGAAGATCTCCATTGTCACTTCCGTGTACATATTTCGTAAATGTAGATATTTTTCTTTATAGATCCACTTTTACCAAAAAAAATCTAACTTTTAGAAAAATGTTCTTTAAAAGCTATATGAGATACAAATTTGACAATATTTTTAGAAGAACAGTTATACCTTTACGTGTCTACAATGCGGGTCATTATGTGCACTATTTCCCTGGTAATAGCGGTTTCACTTAATTCTATTGGTAAGTATAAAATATAATAATAAATTTAAAATAAATACACATTTTTAATTTTAAAGTGAAACTTTAATCTTCCATTCCGTTTATGAAATATCCTATGCTCAAAATGTTGCAATATTGAGATGCTGGTATTTGAATATCAATGGTAAAGGTAAATGAGAAACTGGTCAGGGAAAATTCAGGAAATTTTCTAAATTCATTTTTATATGATTTCAAACATTTTATATCCGATTTGCAGAAGATTATTTATCATAGTGAGGGAATTTCAGTTAATTTAATATAAATAAATAAATTCTGTTCATTTACTTAAAATTTTTTAAAATTAGTTGATTGTTTTTATCATTGAGAAAAAAATCGTGTTATCTGATACGGTGCTTTCAATATTTTTTCATCTTTAAACAAATAAATAAATAAGAAATTTTGAAGATATTTCCTAATAAAGTATTCATCAATGAAAAACTAAATTCGACTATTTGAATTTGATTGGAATTTCCTATAAGATTCTATTTACACCGTTTCCTGAAGACCATTTTGCTGGCCCCACCAACCACGCAAATTTAACTTTTTTGGCGACAATTTTTAGTGCAGAAATTGTTCAAATTTGTTTTTAAAAAATTTAGAAACCTATATTATCCAAAATCAACTTTGTCTGGGTGAATTCTTTCTATCATAATATGCTCAAATTTGTGCAAAATTCTTCAACCCTTAAAAACTATCCCATCTTAGATAAAAAATATAGCAGGGCCATGGAAATATTTCACCAGTCAGTCCCGACATTTTGCAAAATAATCTTTATGTGGGCTCATTACTTTCGTCTTAATTTTTTTAAATTTGTGGAACAAACTTCAACCCTTAAGAACTACCCCTCGTGAGACAAAAAACATAGCAAGGCCAGCGAAATATTCAATGCGGAATACTTAAATCCCCTTCATAAAACACTAGTTTAATTTTTAAATTCAACAATAATAATAAGATTCAATAACCACCCCTAGTTATTTTAAAGAAAAAATTTCAAGAATTCTTCCAGTAAAAAAAGCTAGAGAATATTTTTAAGTAAAATAATTTCTCAATTACCTTACCTCTTTTAACGAAGACTTTCGTAAAAAGTTAAGTTTTAAATCCAACAATAACATTCAAAAACCCTTAGAATCCACCCCAGGTTATTTAACAAATTCAATCTTAAAATTCTCCAAATTAAAAAGCCAGCTTATTTGTTAAATGAAAATAATCACTCAGGTCACCTTCTGATATCAATTTAAAAATAAATAAGTTGATACTTGCAGAGAAAATTTTTGTTACACAGTAAAAATATTTTACTCATTCTGATTTTTCTGAATCCAAAATGATTAATTCTTATTTGAGTAAAATTTATTTTTAAAGTACTATCTAAATCTAAATTAGTCTGGAAAGATCTAAATAACTTTCCAGTTAAAATATTATACAAATGTGTCAAGGTCGTCCTTGCAGTAAACTTTCAACGAGAAATCAAATGATGATCTTCAATTTAGGCTTCAAGGTCACTTCAAGGTCAACTATGTATTTTTTAATTGCAGTCCCTATTTCTTAAATCAGAAATCGAAAGAGCGAGGAATTTTACGTTTAAATATGTACTCGGGTTATAGATCAGCTGTGACTTTGCATGTCTGCTGAAGGTTCTTTAAACTTCAGACTTCCGCTTCAGTTAAAAGAACGGGGTTCTGTCCTTCCTTAGGACAAGGGCATACTTAAAATAATTTTCAACGATAAATCGAATAATGACCTTCGATTTGACCTTGCACTTGATCTTTAAGGTAATTTCTAGATCAACATTGTGTTTTTGAATGTGAACCCCTACTTTTGACATCGGCAGTCGAACGAACGGGAAATTTTACGTCTAAATATGTACTCGGACTATAGGTCAGGTGTGACTTTGCAGGTCTGCTGAAGGTTATTAAAACTTGAGAAATACCTGGCTTGGGTTAACGGGATGGCTATGCATTTTCCTCAGGCAAATGTCATTCCTGGACTAACTTTCAAGAAAAAATCTAATGGTGACCATCAATTTGACCTTAAAATTAACCTTGAAGGTAATTTTAAAGCATCTCGAACGGAAAATATTCTACTACGTCCATGTAGTTGTTTCTGGGAAACGCTAAGCGTAAAGAATGCACATTTGAACGTAAAATTTCCTTAAAGGTCAAGTTCAAGGTCAAATTGAAAGTCCTGACAAATAGAAGTATTTAATTAAAGATAATTGTGTAAAATTTGCTAGTTCATTGAAGCAATATAAAGGCACTATTTTAAAGCGCGTAAATATACGAGTATATATGTCATGTATATGTACATTATATGCATGCATATGTTGGATGATGTTTTGTCACTTCCACCAACAAAAATTTCTTTAAAGCTTCCGTTTCGAAACGAAAACACAATATATTTCACGATGTCTTCTGTTAGGATGTAAGTTCCAAATTTATTGTAAAGTCATTTCTGACATTAATGGTGTAATCAAAAAATCTAAATACAAACCTTGAAATAAATCTGAACACTTTCTGTGATGGTTTGTTCCCCACATTTACTGTAAATGAATATCCGAACACATTGGAATATTTTTAAAATTGCCCGTCATTTTGGTTTGTATTAAATCTCGATTTCCTTGCCTCAATCTTTAAAAAATGTTAAATCCACTATTTAAATAAATTCAAAAACTTTTCCACTACGATATGTTTTCCACATTTATTTTGAATAAATTTCTGACTCAGACTGCTTATTTAGATATTACAAAATGATGATCGCATTTAAATTGTCTTATGTTCAATTCCTTCGAAAGTTATCGTGCTAAAAAAGAAAAAATCTAGAGAATCATAGACAGACAGACGGACAGGCAGTACATTAGTAAAAACCTGTTTTTCTGAAGTCAGAAAAAACTACTTTTACAAAGGTGTTTGTCTGTTGTCTGTTATCTATAGGCACGATAACTTTCGAAAAATTGATCAAATTGGATTCTTCTTTGCTACACTTTTTTAAGGAAAAAAAGAAAGAACGAGTTCGGAAACCAGCTATTTTGCATAAAAATTTAAAAAGTAAGCGCACTTAATAAATTTTTGAAACCCCATTTTTGCAAGATTAAAAAAATTCCACATACGATTATTTATAGTACCCAGAAATTTAAACAATTTATCCTTATGACTTTTTTCTATCAAATGAAAATTATCAGAGTTGGAGCATTTTCAAAATATAAATACGAGTATATCAACTTTTTTTAATTGATCGAAAAATTGAAAATTTGATCATACCAAAAATAATGAAAAATTCAAAAATTCCAATTTTTTGTCAAACTATGCGCGACATAGGAGCGCTCAAACTGCCGAGCTAAGCTCTTTTAACAAAAGAGAATTCACAATCACAAAATTACAGTGGTGGATGTTTTAAGTCTAAATTTTTAAAAGTTTGCGCAAGAATGTGCGAAAATATAAAGACCGAGCGCGCGGTGCGAAGAAAATGAACAATCGAGCACAAAGCGTTAGATAAATACATCATCGAGCGCGAAGCGCGAGAAACAGTAGTCGCCCGCCCTAGACGCGATAAAAATGTACCCGTGTAACGGGCAGAATTTTCATTTTTTAAATGCAGTAACTATGGTACTTTGATCGAGGGCCCATTCAATCGTTCAAATTTTTTGAAAGTTCTTGTACTAACAGAATAAAAATCTACAAACACACAGAAGGTCTCAGAACATGTAAATTTGACAAAAATAAGTGGGGCAAAATTTTACACAAATTTAATACCTTTAATAATGACAATGTAAAAGCAATTTTGCTATACATTTTATTGTAATTTTTATCGCTTTTCCATAAATTTTATTTATTTATTTTTTGTTATTTCTTACTATTTAAACCAAAAATGCACAACCTTGCGAAAAGTGGCAGTAAAAAAATTCTTAGATATATTTATAGCGAAAAAATTTATTAGTGAAATTGATATTGCAGTTTGTGTCGTTTTTCCAAAAAGTTTTCTTTTCGTTTTGAATGTTTTTTGATAACAAAAATTTATTACAGATTTGTAGCTCTTTTTTGAATGCACAAATTTTGTTCATTCATCATCTGTTCTCGTACCTCGCATCGTTTTTCAACAAAAATTGTATTTTTTATTTCAATGTTATTTTTAAATATTAAAACAAAAACTACGCATTTCATTGAAAAATGAATAATTACAAATTTTTAGCTCTTTTTAAATAAACAAATTTTGTCCCCTCAGTAAAACAAAAACTACGCGTCCTATCAAAAATTTAATAATAACAAATTTGTAAATCTTTTATGGTCCCACATTTTTTCCTATTCATCTTTCGTAGTACGTTGCATACTTTGATTGCAAAATGGCATTTTTAATTTTTTCATTAATTTTTATAGAATCAAAATTAAAATTTTTGTTTTTCCAGAAAAATTTAAAATTTTCTTGGATAATATTGAAAATCGTGCAAAATACAACGGTTTTCTGATTGTGTTGGTATCATGTCGTGTGCTTTTTCGTTTAAAATGTTCATTTTCGACTATTGTAATTTGTTGATTGTTAATTCTATTTGTTGAAGCTCCTTCGGCTTCAACTAACACATTCTTATCACATATCCCGTGCTTCGGACTCGAATTTGTCCCAACATTTGAACTTTTCTACATTCTATTTAACACTTTTGTATCAAAATGTATTGTATTCTCTTTTTTTCGTCTCCCGTTTCGTCTTTGCAAAAACTTTAGTTTTTTTTATTTGTTTTTAAACTTATTTTTTAAGAATAAAACAAAACCTACCCGTCTTACCTCAAAACTGTGATGAACAAATCTGTCGCTCTTTTTGGGTTAAACAAGTTTTGTGTATTAAATTTTTTTCGTACCTTGTGTCGTTTTTCAAAAACATCAATTTTTTTAGTGTAACTCTTATTTTTGAAGATCAGAACAAAAACTACGAATACCTCGAAAAAATTATTGATGACAAATTTGTCGCTCTTTCTTAGATGATAAACCTTGATTTACATATTTTTAAAAATATTTTGTATTTTTTATCCAAAAATATTATTTTTAACTTTATTTTTCACGATTAATATAAAAACTGCGGGTTGTACAAAAAATGGTTAACAATAAATTTGTAGATCCTTTTCGGATGGTTAATTTTGTGTCTTATCATCTTTTTTGTATCTCGCATGGTTTGACCACAAAATGGAATTTCTTATTCATTCCCATTATGTTTTACCGAGGCAAAATTTAAATTTTTGTCTTGTCAAAAAAAATTCAAAAATTGAAGAGCAGAAGGTCTCTCGAGGAGATTCGACTATGATTGGAGTACAGATTTTGGGGACGCTACCTTTGCCGTAGGATTTAAATTCAAGAACAACGTTTCAATGCTCACCTTTAACAGTTAAAGCTTAAATCGCGATTCCTACTCTCCAGTGGACACAATGGCTGGAATCCATCCCCTCCACTTACAATTAACTCTTCTCGCTTTACATTCAGCGAATCAGGCGATAATTTTGTGCGCATTTATCAATAAAAAGTGGGGATGAACGGGACTGATGGATGGAGAGACCCACTCATTGATCGCAACTTTGGCATGTAAACCCAATGCGCTTGCGCCACGAGGCTTAAGAGCAATGTTGCCAATTATGGTACCCTGTGTTTCTGCGCTTGCGTTAGGACTGATCGCTGGCTGGCTACACTTGACGCGCGATTTAAAATTATATTAAAAAACAATTCTTTCAATTTAAATAAATTATATCAATGAAATATGCACAAGAATGTAAACAAATTGTATAACTTTTGATTTCAGATAAAAAAATATATAGATAACACGTATATTTTATAAATAACAATTTATTTTCATTGAATTTCTAACACTGACTTATATTTCACAAAACATTTTTAAATAGATACATTTCTTAATATACCATATCATATTTTAGCAGCTTAATATGTAGAAGTTAATTGCAGAATATAGTGATGATAATATTTGAATTATTCTAAAAAAAATTCAGCTAAGAATGTTGTTCTTTTCGATTGAGACGTGGCACAACGACGCTTTAAGTAATAAAAGAAGCATAACTACAATGCAGTCGTGTGCATATTTTAATAATTATTAACTTAGATTACAAGGATTGTTTTAAAAAAAATTTTGAATCTCGCGCCACGTGCGGCCAACCAGCGCGCAGCCCTAACGCAAGCGCAGTACAACAGGGTGTCAACATTGCGATCATTGCTTAAGAGCAACATGACGCGACAACTCGTTACCATGGAAATAATAAACCGCGCCGTTTCGCGTTGCGATCACTTGATCCAATCGGTACAAGGACTATTTGAGGAACATCACTCTCACACTAGTTACAGTCTTAAGGTTAAAATTTGAACGAGTTTTAGTGATTTCTATCTCCCCTAGATGGCGTCTATGTTGATGCTTGTGTAGTAGAAGGGGAAGATCAGGAATATAGGAACATGCCGGACATGTAAATATCGAGTGAGTGATTATATTAATCACGTCTCCAACCGATCTGTTCGGAGTAGTACTCAAGTGTTGGGCTTAATGTCTCTGTTTAAATATTTTTTTCATTTAGAATTACGGGAATAATAGTTTGCACAAGCAAACCATTTCATGTAATATCAAGAAACTCAATGCATTTTTGGTCATGCGCTATTTTATGTTTTCCTATATTGAATAAAATGGTTTGTTTATGTAAATTATTCTTCCTGTAAATCTAAATTTAAAAATATATTACAATTTGCATGGTATAGCTGGAGGAGTGGGGTGGAGGGGTTACCGGAATAGAGTTGTAGTTTGTTCTATCTCCACTAGATAGCGCTACTTCGTGACTTTACTAAGTTGATATTCTTTAACATGAGACTGTACTAGTGATGCAATATCGAAATGAAAATATCGATATTTACCATATCGATATATCGAGCAACCAAATTTCGATGTCAATGATATATCGGCTAAAAATGTCGATATAATCGATATTATCGATATTTTTCTAATTTTTACGAATGTTTTGCTAATAATTGTTATTAAATAATTCCCAATAAGCAATTAAGTAACAGTATTTTTTAAAGCATTTATTTATATAAAAATGTATTCATATTTGTATAAAAATAAATTTATACGGTTTCTTTTACGTGGATAAGATAGGACATGGGGCCGCGGTGCTCTAGGGGGCAACCCACCCCTTAGAAATCCACCAGGGAGGGACAAAGTATTGATTTGCCCCCTCTAAAAAATCTAATAATTTTAAGGGTTAAAATCAGTAAATTGATTGATTTCGAACAACAGATTCAGACTCATCGTATGAAATCAATACATTATTGTTTAATTGTGAATACTCGAACTACAGTTCAATATTAAAAATCATTAATTAATAATGTTTACAGTTAATCAACTTAAAACGTTTTTTGTTGAAAAATTTGAATTTCAAACGCTATTAATATTATAAACTACATTTAAAAATTTTTGTAACTGCAAATGTACCGTTAAAAATGAATAACTAAAATGGAAAATTTTTAAAATAAAAGATTTTAAAAATTAAAAAGTTAACACTGGAACTTAATATTTAAGAAAAGTTAAAATCAAACTTATTTTTAATTTTATTATATATCATGACATATGAAATTTTTGATATTTCAAGTGATTTGATAAATTTTTCTTCTCAGAATTTGCAATCTTTCCAGTAAGAAATAAATTCACTGTCATTTTCCGGTCTCAAAAAGTTTCTTTTTATTTCCCGTTAGTCCGGTCAACGGTCAGCTGGTAATTAAATTTAAAACCAATTTTGAGGTTATAGAGCTTACATTTTCGACAAAAAACTTGCCAAAACATATTTTTAAATCATAAATTTTCATTCAAGTAATATAGTAAGCTTAATCTCTATCTACATGTTTATATTTATAAAATCTGCTATAAGCGCCAAACTACGATACATCTAATAAAATGAGCCAGATTCATATAAGCATTTTGCTCAATTATTTAAAAAACTTATATTACTGCAGACAAAAATGTGAAAGGCTCTAATAAATATTTTGACCTTCTTGGAAATAATCGAACTAGATCCAAGAGTCCAGCCGTATAGCGTATAATGTGAGGTTAGGAATACTCAACACGTGGAGATTTACTTTTTATCTATAAACTAACATTATCACAACTTATAATTAAAATATCATTATTTTAGTCTCACAAATTTATAAGAAAAATTAAAAAACTTACTTGTAAAATTATATTGGTGAAAAACCGTTAAATGCACGAAGTCATAAACCTGATAAACAGATAATTTACATAATGCATTTCTGTACTGGAGACAATTACAGTTGGTATCGATAATCGGACATCAATATCGATATCGATGATCGATATATCGACAGTCTAATATCGATATTGAAATATCGAATATCGGAGTCAAAATATCGATATTTCCGATATTTCGATTTCGATGTTGCATCACTAGATCACTCTTCACCCAGCACCGCTACGAGCAGTTGCTCTTGTCAGAACACCTTAACGAACTTGGTGCTCGTGTGAAAAACTCAATAAAATTCCGTTTAAAAAAATGAGATCCTCTTTCTAGCAATTAGTTTTCAGGATTGCGCAAAGAAATCATACTGTTGATTAAAAAAAAGAAATGAGTATAAAAAATAAATAAAATTGTTCAGTGTTTAAAATTTTATGAGTGCTTTAATAGATTTTTCTAATTAAAAGTGACAAGTTTCTCAGAACACCGGATAAGTTTCTTATTCAATTCGTTCTCAGTCGCGAGATGAAGAACCTACTTCATGAAGTTCAAAAATATTTTTGAATACTTTTCTCTAAACAAAATCTGTGCTGTTGACTAAATTTGCATTTGAGAGTAGTTTACCATTTTATGTAATCTGAGTACGATTTTCATTCGTGAGACCATCCAAAAAGAAATTCTTGATTCTAAAATAAAATAAACCTCGTAGGGCAAATCTGGCACAAAGTGTGCATTAGGCTACAATTAACTTATTATGGACATACTAAAACAATACCTGGACAATCAAAGGCAAAACAAAATCGAATTAGGCAGGGCTAGGACGAAGGTTTTAAATTGAAGTTTAAAAGATCACATTCAAGTTGTGCACATACATATAAAATGTGATACATACAACAAAAAACATAGAAGCGAATTAGCCTAATCAATATTATGAAAATATTAACCTACTAAGCCGTGAAACATCGTTCAATCCGTGAAATGCTGGACATCTATTAATTTTATGTCTATGAGTGAATTTTGTGCGTTGTAAAATCTAAAACGTTAGTATTAAAAATTGAAAATTCATGCATTTCTATTTTTGTTACAGAATCAAGTTCGTCGGGCAACCCTTTTCAGGACTATCCACCTGGATTTGCTCCGCGCTCGGCAGGGCCTGTTCGCCAGAGTGAACAAGGTTCTTCAAGTAAACCAAGCGGATCAGCTAAACTGTTTGGGTGGCGTAAGTAACTTTTTTTATGATATTCAGTGCAGTTTTCACATGCATTATGTTCAAATTTGAAAAAGGGAATCGAGAAATGTGCATAAACATTAGAAATCTAAAACGTTAGAAGTTTTACGGAGTTATATTCAGAACAGGGATAAACTTTTTACGGTTTCAAAGAGAATATCCGCCTTAAATGTAACAGAAGCCACAATTCTATTGCAATGCCTTTAAAGCCATACTACTGAGAGACTATGGCACACCTGGATTTAACAAATATAACAAACTATTCAAGTACTCTAAAAGTACTAATGATAATCTCTTTTTGATGTCCATCGATCCTCTTGTCTTGAATGCTTCACAGATCACTCACCGCCGATAATTTGAAAAAATACTTGACCATTGTTTACCAAAAAATTTGGTGCTAATAATGTTTGAGTGTGCTAAATATACTATATACTTTATGTATCAAATGATATATTCTTGATGGTAAAGTACGCTTACAAGTTACTGGAATATCACCCGCCATGAGTTGTACTATCTCTCATGCAAGATCAAGTTGAAATAATAATTTAACGCCAGTCATGAATAGAGAAGAAGATTAAGGAGCCATTAACTATCGATTTTAAACTAAAACTTGAACAGGATTAGGAAATTATGAGACGATTAGCAAAATTACTGGCTTTGATTTAAAACTTTTAAAACACATTTACCTACTAATATGCACTTTTTAATAATTGGATTCCTTTAATAAAGATTTTAATTGATCAATTTATATTTTTGTTACAGAAATAGGTTCACAGAGAAAACCACCTTTAGATTCAAGTGAAGAAGAAGGAGAAATTCGAGAAGTAAGCCCTCCACCTGGTGTAAGCAGAAGAGATCAGATTAGTGATCCGGAAGCAGCTGCGGAGCAAGCCCGAAGGACGGCAGCATTTCAGCTCGCATCCAGACAGTACACAGCCGGTCAGAAGAGAAACGCTGAGAAGGCAGCCGCCGCCAAGCAGAAAGCCGTTCAGCGGAGAAGGAAAGTCACACAGGCGGCAGCAGAGTCTCATCATGAGCAGTATCAGGTGACACCTACTCAGCAGAGAGCCCTTCACGCTTCATCTTCCAGTCGTAAGTACAAATTGTAATAGTAGACTTCAAAAAAAATAAAGACATTTTTAATTGCAACCTACAACTTTATTCTTTTATACCATTTATAAAAGATTTTACATTAAAAATGTGACAAGTAGAGATGCAATTAGCTGGGACGAGACAAGAGAACATTGATTTCGGGAGACGAGGCTCTTAACTTCGGGCGATTGCTAGAGAGATTTATCAGCAACCTGGGTCGGAGCAGTGTTGTGGAACGAACGTGTTATTTAAATAACACGAGAATTCTAGATCAATATAAAAATTCTATAACCCCTTCCTCACATTACTCCTTTCCCCTCAGAGTTAGTCACGCCTACCCAAAAAGGTAAATGGCTTAATGATGTAATAATCCCAACTGACAAATATAGAAGTGGAATCAAAAATGGACATTAAAAATTAAATTTGATTCCTCCTCTTGGGGCTGATCTTGGGAACGATACCTCTGTCGTAGGATATAAATTCACATAAAGTGTTTCCATGCTCGTCTCTAATATTTTAAGTTTGAATCGTAGTTCCTACTCTCCATACGCGATCTGTACACAGCACTGGTTAGTGGAATCATCAACTCATGATAAGAATCTTGCTCTGTTCACATTGTGGTATTTTATTTAGCACGAGCCCAAGGTTCTCCAGTCCTTGACGGTCTTTGCTTCCCATCTGTGATATTAGTTTTGAAGAGGTGAAGCAAACAATAGAAATAAAAATAAAAATCTTTAACTTATGTTTTCAAAATTAAAAATGTTATTTATTTCTATCTGTTCTTACAGAAATAGGTTTATCGGGTCACCGTGTGCCAAACTATACACCTGTATTTCTTCCGCGTCCGGGAGGGCCTGCTCGCCAGGGTGAACCTTCTTCAAGTAAACCAAGCGGACCATCCTACCAACATGCTATGGGTCAGTAGTTTTTTTTGCGTAACTCGTTGAACCTACGTCACTCTGCAAAAAAGTTCACTCCCTGCAGTTATCTTACGTATAGAAAAAACTTCAAGCCCACTAGGTAAACAAAATTGAAGATTTCCTAAAGACGTCTTGGAGACATTCCTAAGAAATTTTTATAACATGTCTTTTGGGCATCCTAGGGATGCTCATGAACCGCCTAATGTCAGTACGAAAGATGTCGCGATAACGTCCATTTCTTTAAAACGTCTTTAGGTCATCTTTAGGACATTTGACGTCTTAAGAGACGTTTATTGGGCTGACATAAGACATCCTAGGAATGCCCCACGGACATTTTTGGGATTTTCATAATTTCGTGCCTACTGGGAGGTATATAAAAGTTACAATAAATTTTTCCACCAACACCCTTAAGTTTTGGAAGTTTAAATAAATGGCATACCTGAAATAAAATGTAGCTACCTTCTATTATGAGATGTAAATAACAATATTTTCGAAAATAGTAAGCACGAAAACCTTTTAATGGACTCTGCTTTAGATCTTAAATAATTAACTATGATAATCTCGCAACAATTTTTATCTTGTCAACGTTACACTCCACTAGTATACGTCAGTTTGAAATCTCATAAAATACTTTTTAACCAAAATCTAGAACTAGTTCAGGTCTCAACCGGTTCTAGATTGATTCCGTTTGAAAAGCCGTTATGTAATTTAAAGTATAAATTTAGGAGTGTCCGAACATACCCCACAAGTCCGAAGATAACCCGTCTGACAGTATTTAATTGACAATCCATCGTTTAATATTAGAAAGTTAATCATTTGGCAAAAAGTTGAAAATTTAAGAAAATAATTTTTAAATGTAGCTATTCTAGTTTTGCTTTTGAATTGATCTCTTTAAATTAAAAATTCAACTATTTGTGTGTAGGTCCATGTAATTCGTTTAAGTTCAGCCTTTTTAGTAGAAAATTAATTCTCTTGGTTTAAAATTCATGTTTGTGGTTCCATCATAAAATATTTGGGAAATAGTACTGATTCAGTCTTTTCGTATATTTCTTGATAAACCGAAAAAATGGTAGCGCAAGTCAACTTGTTTGATGCGTTTGCGATTAGTGTCACCGCTTCTGAGTTAAGTCTCACACGGTTTCTCAGAGTGTGCAACTATAGCCCTGTCAAGAAACTATTTAAAAGATAAGTCAAAGAACAGTTTCTGAAGATACAAGGCCTTTTTATAATCGTAAGAAAAAACCATGTATTCAGCTTCCATTGTTGAAAATGTCACAGATTTTTTCTCTTTAATATCCCACGTTATTAGTCTCTCTGGGAAAATTACAAACGTGTCATAGTAAGACATTTTATCTTTCTAGTTGTTCTGCATTAAAGACCTTAATCAATAGTGTCGTACAAATACTGCTGAACACTGCTTGAATTCAATGCGTCGGTACAGGGTTTGCTGAGGATCGACTAAAAGTGGTGTGATCTGTATGTGTGGTTTTTTCAAAAAAATAAGCGCCCCTGTCAGTTCTCGAAAAGGTACAGTGGTGCGCAAAAGTTTTGGGCCAAACACATTTTTGACTATATCTGGTAAATAAAAGCAGTTGAGAAAAATTGAATATAAAAAAAATTTCAGTATTTTATTGAACTGCAAAACTACAACATTTACATATTTTTAATGAAGTTTGTTGACAATTTTATTCACATTGTTTGTAACGACAGTGTTTAAAAATAATGGGCCACACATATCCTATGGATTCAGAAAAAAGTTAATGTTCATAAAATCAACAAGAAAGTTATTATTCCGTTGCTTATTGACTAATACTTTGTAGCCATGCCCTTAGCAGCAATTACAGCAGCACATCGTCGAGGCATTGAATCAACTAAGCATTTAACGTAGTCTTTCGGTATTTTTTCCCATTCTTCCTGAAGAGTTCGCCATAAGTCATCCTTGTTTGAATGTTTCTTCGTTCCAACATGTCTTCAGAGTGTGTCCCACAAATTTTCAATCGGATTTAGGTCTGGGGATTGAGCTGGATGATCCAGAAGCTTCAGTTTTCGCCCTTTCAAAAATTCCTGAACCAGCTTCGACTTATGTTCCGAATCGTTATCTTGCTGGCAAATCCAATTTTTGGACATTTTTCTTCTAGAATATGGTAAAATTTGTTCTGCCATAATATCTCGATACATAACTTTGTCCATGATGCCTTCAATATTGTGCAGTGGACCTACTCCTTGCGAAGACATAGCGCCCCAAACCATGACTCATCCACCTCCGTGTTTGACTGTTAGAATTTGATACCGAGAATCGTATCTGGTATTTTTCGGACGTCGAATATACTTCTTACCATCACTTCCGAATAGATTGAACTTCGATTCGTCAGAAAAAAGTACTTTATCCCATTGTTCCGGAGTCCAGTGTTGGCATTTCTTCGCAAAATCCAATCGGGCCAACTGATTCTTCTTGCTGATCAAGGGTTTCTTAACAGCAACGCGTCCGAACAGTCCCATATCGTTCAAACGACGAGCCCCAGTGCTCCTACTCACGCTGGCAAGGTTTTCATCGCGGAGTTCATTGGCAATTTCAAATGCTGTCTTCTTGATATCAATTGTTGATTTGCGTTTGATGATCTTGTCAACACGAATTGTCGTTTTCCGTGGTATACCAGATCGTGGGAGGTCCAGTAGACTCTAGGTAGTACTGAATTTCTCAATTAATCTATTTACAGTACTCTTACCAACTTTCAATGAGGCAGCAATTTCACGAGAAGTCTTCCCTTGTTCAGAAAGATTTAACACAGCTTCCCGAATCTCATGGGTCGTATGTCTCGGCATTTTGACTTCAGAATGACTTGATCTGATAGGTTAAACAATTGACAAACGAAAGGAATCGAAGTTGTTACCATAGCATCGCTTCTAGAGATATCTGAACATAGTGGCCCAATACTTTGGCGCACGTCAACATGGAATATAATCGAAAAAAAACAATGGAGTTTTTTTCAAAACTTGTTACCTGCCTTAATGCTTGGTACAAATATTATACATAATTCCCGCATCAATGGATTTTTACTCGAGTTCGCCTTTGAAGGAATAGATCGGAAAAACAATGCAGCCCAAAACTTTTGCGCACCACTGTATGTTTTGCATTTGGTGGTGTTTTTCTTCATTCTTCAGACAGATAACAGGTAGCTACGTTCAAGAAAATCAGGTTTTTTCGATTCATTTAGCGGAAAATAATATGAAAAAAAGCACAAAATTATCATATTTATTTATCCAATAAAAGTTAATAATTGCAAAATCAAATTTAATTAACAGATGCATGATTTACAATTTTTTGTTAGAAAAAATTATATAAACAAATTTTCATCATCTAAGACAGTTTTTAAGAAAAAAATTGTAATTCTTTAAGAGCATCAGTAGACTGATACTCATTAATGGATCTGTACATTAGTGACAATGTTGTCGCTCGATATCACCCAGTAAACATTTTTTCATCAATATTGGCAAATTCTAAATCTGCGATGTATGGGTTGATTGAGTGAATATATGGGTGGTTCCACGACCGCAGTATATAGAGCTCTAGTGCGTGGACACGCTCGAGGATTTTGGGTTAGAGTTGGGATGATTAATTGACTTTGTAAAAGCATATCAGGGGTTCAAAAATAATAATATTTTGCAAATACGTGGTGAACCAGCTACTTGGGTTGCGACAATTTCAGAAACAACTAAAACAGTCGTAAATTAGTTTTGTAGTGCGTCACGAAGAAGGGACGTTATGCATTTCAAAATCATAGAAACAATAATTCACCTAAAAAGATTGGAAAGGCAATTCACTATTATGAATGTCATATAATAGCAATATATTCAAAAATACTTAATCCTGAAATACCTCGTGGCCTCGTAGGTTCCACAAACTTCACAAGCTTGAACTCGATGCATACGCAACATTGATTACTAAGCACAACAGTATTATTACTATTACTATTAGTAATAATATTGTGCTATCAACAATTTGACAGTGTTCATAGTGAATGAATTAGGCTGTAAGGACTAATTAGAATTCGGCTTTCATCGAATTTGCTGATTTCTATCGATAGATAGCTGCAGCGAGACTAACTTGAACTTCGCAACATTACACGCGTGTACTAAATAAATAAATGCCAGTGAAGACTCGATAACCATGAGCACCTTGTCAATATTTGAGGAAATAATAGATCCAAGATTGACATAAAGAATCAAATTATATTCGTCCTTCTCGAGAGGATCTAGAATACCTCTCCAGAATAGGACGTCATAAGTCGACGCGGCGCTGATTAATTTCAGGGAGACGCGTAAGGAATGATCGACTATGATTGGACAGAAAATTGAGCGAACGATACCTCTGTCTTGGGATTTGAATTTAAAAAAAAGTGTGTATGTGGTTGCCTTTAAAATTTTAAGTTCAAATCGTAGTCCTTACTCCCCGTACACGATTTAGACGCAGCACTGATCAGTAGGCTCATCGGTAACTTATCAAAATAATCATGCTTTACTAAAAATATGGTACAGTCTGTAACATGGGCAATACGAATAATAAAGATATAAATCGAAATAAATCAGCCTGAATTAAGTAATGAAAATATTAATTTATCGAGCCGTGGGGCATCGTGCGATCCTGTAAGTTCTAGGAATCTATTAATTTTATTCTTACAATTAAATGTTGTACGTTGCAGAATCTGCAACCACACAATACGTAAACTTATATGTATATAAAATTTTAACTTCTCTAGTACGTTCTTTTCAGTGTCAGTGTTTAAAACAAAAAATTAATTTATTTCTATTTGTTCTGACAGACATAAACCCTCCACCTGGATTTCATCGGCGCCACAAAGGGCCTGTTCGCCAAACTGAAGAAGAAGCGCTAAGGGAGTTGGGTAAGTAACTTTTTTTAAGTTAATTCTTTACAGTAACTATACAGAAGAAAATGAACTCGTTGCAGTTTTCTTACAGAAAGAGAAAACATCAAGTTCTCTAAAACTTACCATAGATTTTTCCCTCAAGCCCCTTCATTTTTGAAATTGATAACAAAAAAAGAGGCATACATGAAATACAATGTACCTATCCTCTACTATGGGACGCGAAAATATGAACAATATGAAATTTGTAGCTCTTTTTCAAATGAGGAACTTTTGTCGAATTATTTTTGGTAGTTTGTGTACTTTGTTCCAAAATTAAATTTTTTATTATTATTTGTCTTTCTTATGAATAAAAAAAACTACGCATTCTACCGAAAATATCTCCATTACAAATTGTTCGATATTTTTTAAAGCACAATTGTTGTCTGTTTATTCTTTCCCTTATCTTTAATAGTTTGATTCTGAATGCTGTGGGGCAAATGTTTGAATCTTAATAATACTGGTATTTAACGTTTGAAAAATGGTCTAACTTTTTGAATTTTTATCCGAAATGGCTGTTTACCGAACGTGTCTTTTCTTTTTAAACACTTAAGATGTGAGCCAAATGGCAATCCAATCAGATGATTCCTTCATAAGTTAGTGTGTCATTTTTCACATAAAGTTATTAATAACTTGTCATTAGGATGAGAATCTAAAAGATGTCAAATGATCTTGCAGCCATTTTAATACGCAAAACTGGTCAAATTTTCAAGGTTTTACATAAGTGGTGATCCTCGGTGATTACAAACTGAAGCCATAAAAAGATTTCCAAATAAAAATATTTCAAAATGTTAGAGATTATCCAGAAGGGGATAGATTCATTCGAATTACAAATAATTAAATGACGAGTCTGGATTAAGTCGGATTGAAGTTAATGCTCGTGCAAAAATAAATGTGGTCTCGGAAAGGAAAAGTGTACCAGTGATAAAATTATGCCGATGTGAATTCGCTGAGAATAATCTATAATCATTTTGCATTTTTCTTCCAAAGTATTTATTAAATTATTCGGATTGGATTTGGCAGAAGGATTAATAAGTAAGCCTAGCATCGATTTGGCTTTAGTTTGGGTTTAAGACGTGTACTGACATTGGGATTTAATTTGTGGTTGAAACAAGGATTAAGAATCTGTACGAGAACCTGCACAGGTAGTCTTGACGCTCCTGGATATGAATGTCGCGGAGAAAACTGTACACGCTCCTACAAAGGTACCTGCATGCAAGATAACCCTTGAATGATTCTGTACAGGTTTCTTTACATAGCCAGTTGAGAGGTGGGTTCTTCTTCCGGAACTTATTCAGGATCCTATACGTGAAACTGCATACGAACTAATCTGCGAGGGTTCCCTAGTGGCTTGGCTCTCTCGATAGTAGGTTTCATCTTCAAGCAAATGCAACGAAAGCTATTTTACAGATGTGAGCGACATAAATTTTCATGACGAGTTTCTGCAAAGGAGCTCATACGTGTTTCTATGCAGAAATTCGCGCGACAATTTACATTGCACAGAATCCTGTACATAAACCTGCACTCGATCATTTCGGGGCAGGATTCACTACAGGTTCATTTACAGTTGTCTTTGCCAAATTCTTGCACAGAAACCATCATGATTACCTATGCAGATTCTTTTTCAGGGCCGACTCTAGAAACATGTCCACGATTCCGCGAAGTTTATGTGCAGGAACTTTCAGCTAGGAAAGGTTGGAGAATTGAAAACTTGCTCAAATGACGAAAACTCATGCGCTAAAGCGCGCGATCGGTTCGTTACTTCTGATAGTATTCTTTAAATAAATACTTCAAGTTTCAAATTTTAACCTCCCGTGTGGAAATTTTGTCATTGCGCTAGCTCGGCCCATAATAAAAAATCTTTGCCCCAAATTGGGGATTTAGACAGGAGCGAACCATGAATAAAACGCCTAACTCGGCTAGAGCCTAACTTACCGACCGAAATAGCGCCAACTTGGCTTTATTTATTTTTGTAGTCTCAGCCACATTAAAATAAAAAACTGTTTTTAAAAATAAAAATGAGTGGAAATATTTATAAAAGTAAAATTGTTGGTTTAAAAGAACCATTTTAAGTAGCTTAACATTTTAACAAGAATCTTATTCCTCAACCGGATTCTTCGTCGCTAACCCCATTGTTCGGTTGTCATCCCAATTTGCGGAATTAGTGAAAACCGTTCCCAGATGAGAAAAGACTTTATCCTCAGTGGACTTATGTTTTTCACAAACGACGCCTGTAAAATGAAAAAATTAGAGATTTTAAATTAAAGTTGAAGTTGAATCATAATAATGATACATTATCATTAATCGCTGCAATAATAATTTTCTTATCGAGAATACAAGAGCACATGTGAAAGTTCTTGAAAAGTAATTTATTTGTTATTCTCTTCTTGGCTGATGATCTTGGTGATGGATCTTCAAATTTGATTTTCCCTGTCAAAATGTACACTTAGAGAATTTTTTTGTAAAAAATATATAAATATTAATAAAAATGATTCATAATATATGTGGTTTCTTTTTTATTTTTGAAACATCCGTTAACTGGTTAGTTAATCTTCTGCAAACAATATTTCACAAAGTATAATTCGGTAAAATAATGTATTGTTTAATAAATAAAAAAGGTGTTGCTGAACCAATTAAAATTATTTTTAATTTTTGATGATTAGAATCACAGTATAATACTATTTACAGACAAAAGCACAAAAACATTTCCCACAATAACCTCAAACTAACCTAATTGCCATCTCGTATACAAAAAAATTAAGTTGTTTGCGCGAAGTTCTAATAGCAATAAAAACTTTCATTTGGGATTTTTATTGACTTCGAATTACAGGAAAATATTTAAAAGTGATATATTGTTATTTATTTGACAATAAAATTAATTTTATGTATAAAAATTATTAGAAATAATAGTTTAAAGCAAGTAGATTTTTACTTACATAGCAAGAAATAGATGAAATATCTTTTACCCTACCTAAGTGACCTTGAAAATTTAAAATATCGGAAAATCAACTTTTTCGCTATTTTTTTAGAGTTACGGCAATTTTTTCAACTGTTGGACCACGAAATGTCTAATATACGTTAAGAAGGATATATTTTTAAAATGATACACCAATAATATATGCAAAATGTCGATATTAAAATTATTTTTATTGATTTTGGGTTAGAAGTAAATATCTCAAAGTGATATATTGCTCTTTATTTCACAACAAAATTAATTTTCGGTATCAAAATAAGGTCAAAATGTTTTCAAATGTACCTTGATTTAAATTTTCACAGTACGGAGGTAATTTAAATAATTTTTATCCTGCTAGAATATCGCAGATGATTAAAAAAACGCAGAATTCAATTTTTTCGCTTTTTTCTTAAACTTATATGACTTATCAACCATGAGACCATCGTACGAGTATTATTTTTTTCAATATAGTCTGAATAAAATCAAATAAAAAAATTGTCGGAACATATTTTAGCTTCTCATAATGTAATTAAATGATCAAAGTGTTACTTTTATGCTGATTTCCGACATTAGTTTCAATTTGAACATCCTGTTTCATTTTTAAACCGGAGTCATTTGTAGTGAAAGCAATGAGCAAAATCTAAAATTTTTAATTTTTCAATTTTAGATGATATTTCATGCGTTAACGGTCCGCTTGCTAATCCCCAGAATCAAAACAAACATGGTTCAATGCAAGTTTTAAGTGAATCAAGGTTTTGTTTACTATTTACTAGTGCACGACGGCTCACCAGGCTTTTGTTTACATTTTGTTTTTCCTGACTGCTTTTTCAGAAAAAGAATTCAGTTCAGTATTGACCGTCTAATCGCGAGTATGTTATGAGAGAGCTGGCAAATTCGAATTTTAAACAGCATTTCTTTTTCGCAATATATTCAGTAAACATCGTATGTGATTTGTTATTGGTTTGAGATTGAAAAATGGATTTATTAAGCGAATGCCTAATCATTACAAAACACAGTGAGTTAAGTAACCAGAGATTACCTACAAACTTTGAAGTAATGATATACTATTCTTTCGAATACGAAGAAATTCGAACTGAAAAAGAATCTAAAATATACCCAAGTTTTTCTGATATTACTTTGAGATTGAAAAAGTCGTATGGAAGAGATCAAGATAAATCCTAATACAAAAGCAAATTAAATGCGTTTCGTGAAAATAAATCAAAGTTGTTTGATATTGAAGCTTTTAAGTGTGATAATGCTTCATGCACTTGTGAGATAGATCTTTATGAAGCTTCCAGAGTGTTTCTCTTAGATCAGCGATGACTGATGTACTTCCAGATCAACGTGAAAAAGTTATCCAAAGTAAGCGTCAGAAGGTGCAAATTATAGGTAAAATTTCTTACTGTGCCTCGATTACGGATAGCAATGTAAAAGACGATCACCAGCCCGCCAGAGAAGATGTTTAGGATGTATGGTCCTTTATCGGAATCAATTTACAGATCAGACAAGATTAAACGGTCAAAAATATTCAAAATTCTGTCACAGATACGGCATCGGATACAGGTCTGCTTCCTTACTGGCTTCAGAAATTTTACACGACTTGAGTAGGTACATTCCGGCAGTAAAAGTTTTAGTTTTTGACAAGAGTAAACTCTATCGTAAAATATTTGCATCTTCAGATGCAAAACCCATTTCACATGATATCCTTCAGTTTTTCTTTGACAAATAAATTAATACCTCCAAACTAGATTGTATGGGTTGTGATGGCTGTCCTGCGAACACTAGTTAACACGCAGGTATAATTCGATTGCTAGCATTAGAATTGGGTAATGAGCTGCCATTCTACTTTTTTTTGTAAAACTTGATGGAGGAACTAGTGATCCTAATGATTTTTCGGGACCAATCGAAAAAGTTTACCTTCTTGTAAAGAACTTCCAGTTGTAAACTTTGATGCTGTCGGCAGTCATAATTCTACTTTAGTTGACACCCGTGATCTTAGTTCTGATCAAAATCCAGAAAACATGGTTACAGAACAGATCTGTAACTGTTCTAGAACACAAAAGAACGTGTTCAAGAACAGGTTAGTAACAGGTTGCGAACATGCGAGTAACTATGTCATCCCCCATACGCTAGAACCATTTTGTAACAGTTCTAGAACGCTGTGACAGCCGATCTGTTACATTTATAGAACAATTCTAGAACTCAATTAAAAATGTTGTATAACAAATCTTTAACAGATCTAGGACGCTCTGACAACCGATCTGTAACAATCCTAGAACTTTGTTACGCTTCATTGTAAAAAATCTATTACAATTCTATAACAGTTCTAGAACTGTTGTTTATCAAATATGGAACAGTGCTATGTACCCCTCACAGCAATAGGATATCCCGGGATATTCGATTGGACCCCATTTATATCCCGGGTTATTCCAGGGATAACCCGTCGGAATATCTTGCAAGGTGGAAATTTTGATATTCCCATAGATAAATTTTGAGCTGCTTTAATTAGTTTTAATCGGAATGCTGCAAAATCATTGAAGAATAAAAACGATAAATACTTCACGATGATTATAACTTTTTCTTCAAACTTTTTTATTGACAGTGGAAGAAGCTTGAAAATCCATTTGAATTTCGTACATTTTTTAATTTATTCTGTTTTATTTCTGGAGCCATACTATCATTAAATGCTGTAAATGTACTATAAGATTTTTCACATTTTTTTTAAATAAAAGTTTATTTACATTTCAGAAAAACCGAACAGATTCTTGCTTTCGACCAGTAGAGGAGCAACCAAACACACAACAAAACACTTTGCTCTTCGATTTTCGTGGCGAAAACTCCATTGATAAAGTTTGATTTATCTTATTTGTAACTTTTATTTATCACTTTTTATTTTTATCCCGGTTTCACTGTAAAAAACGCTGTAGAACTTTTAGACAAATTATTTTCGTATATTCGCCTATACTTCCTGTCAAAATTTACCTACACTCAGAGCTTTCCGATTCTGTCACCAGGTGGCGTACTCGAGTATTTCAGATCCCAATATCGACGATGCGGAGACAAAAGGATTTTTTTTATGAAACTTTAGGGGAGTGTTTTTACTCCCAAAAGAAAGTTGTCATTGCTATTAAACCTTAGCGCAAACAAATTAATTTTTTTCGAAACGCCCAAATGCACAGCCAAGTTTATGGCGCTGCAATCAAGAGCTGTGAAACAAAGTTCGTTTAAACTAGATTTAAGATATTAACCCTGTTGTTGCCATAATATAATTCTCCAAGTTGGGGCCAAGCTTGCAAAAGGGCAAATATTTGGCAATTTTCACACGGGCTGAAATTTTATTAGTTCATTCATTTTATAATCGACTCTATGGTAAGAATGGTACAAGATCTTAACACTGGTGTCTTCGAATATTAATGTTCGGGTAAATTTGAAAAACTGTTTAAAGAAAAATCAGGGAAATCCTTAAAATAAGTTTTCTGTCCACTCTAAATCACAGTCATATGCAACGTGTTACCCAGTATTGTATTTTCCTATAAACTCTTTTATAAGGATTAGAATTGACCAATTTAAATTTCTTCCTGCAGAATTACGTTTCCAGAGAATGCCAGTGCAAGGTTCAAATTATTACACTGAAGGAGAAAATGGAGAGCTGCTACAACAAACCCTTCCACCTGATACATCCGTACAAGGAGTTAGTAACGATCCTGCATCTGTTGCGGCTCAAGTCAAAAAAGAAGCAGCCTTTCAGTACGGTTCCGCGCAGTACGCAGCCGTTGATAGGGTCACCCAGCAGTCCGTAGCCGATTTCGATAAACGGATATCAAACCAGCGCGCAAACAATTGAGCCATTACAACATCTAGAACTGAAATGACAAAAGGAATCTAGTAGCCTTGCGGATTATTTCTTTGAATACAGTCGACGCTATTTACCTTGCCGCGAGTGGGACCGTAGGAGAATAATTTTCCTGGAAACGATGTTCCCCCACTATCGAGTCTAATCTTGATGCGTGGTGCTTGATGCCAATTGTTTCGCTCGCTACGTACATTGCCGCGCGCGGATCAGTGTTTAGAAACTGTGAAAGTTCGATTTTCATAATAAATACTGTGGAAGTAATTATCACACATTTGGCTCCAAAAAATTGTGAGCACATCGTTCTCTCGCAGAATAAACTGAAAAATAGGTTAGTATTTACGGATTATTGATAAACCTTTGACTAAATTTGCCATGATTGATGTTATCTCACGTGACTAGGAAATTATCATAAGACATTAATATTATATGATTTGGAAATTCTTTCATAAACCTCATTAACAAAGCATATAATGACCTTTTGCAATTTAAAATTGCCTTAAAAGACCTAAAACATTGACGGAAACGTAAATAGCGAGCGGAACAATTCTCGAATGCCGAGACGTCGCGGTCGTGGTAGGGGAAGAGCTCGACTCAGAGTTAGGGGAAGCGGCAAGGTAAATGGCGTCGACTGTATTACGATAATTAATTAATTTTAAAAATCGTGTGAAACATGTCAGCTTAACCTCAAAAAAGTAGATCTCATTCAAATAGAGGGATACTGATTTAATATGAACTTTCTTAAAATGGTCATTCCAATACATGGCAGATTCAAAGCTGCTTGAGAAAATAACCGATACACATAGTCGCAAACCGATTCAGTTTTAACTTTGTGAATCTGCAAATGACAGATGCGCAATTCGCAGAGTCGACTTTTCAATGGGTCCTTTTTTCCTGGGAAGCTAACCAAAATTCCATAACGTTTTTTTAATTTCTACCAATCATTTCCAACCATACAAAACATTAATCTCTTGGCTTGAGAATTTATATTTTTAGTTACAAAACTGAAATATTTTGGTGACAAAATTACGTATCTTTTTTAAAATTCAGGCTTTTTTGGTTAAAGATAAATTATTTTAGTTGAAAATTCATGTCCTTAGTTGGAAATTCGTTTTTATTTTGGCACAAACTTATTTGTTTTTTTTTAAATCAAAAATATAATTATTCCATTTGTTCTTTTTGTAGGATGGTAATTTTATAGGGAACTAGATGTAATTGGGTGTTTTGTATAAAAACTGTTACAAAAAAACAAAATACAACTTATGCTATGTTTATTAATAGTACAAAACACTGTATATGGAATGGAGGATTTATCTTACAATCATTTGCTACTGGAAAACAATTTATTAGGCTGCCTATGCAACGAACTGCATAGGTCAGATGCTCATTAGAGACTAGTTGACGGTTTCGGTTTTGGAGATGACACGATCTCGATCTCTTAGAGTGAC
>NC_046659.1:133053724-133084572 GCF_010883055.1 Belonocnema kinseyi | reverse complement strand
GAGATTATTGAAAAATCGAAAACAGTACGCGATTATGGATTGCAGTTTTTTAAAGCTACTGACCCTTTCCAAGATATTTGTTCCTAGTAGTGTGATTTTTAAAGACGTCATTGGTGGACTTTCGCGCACTTCCGATCTTTCATAATTTTTTATGTTTAATTGAGGCCACGCGTCATCTTTTTTGCTGAGCCAGTTAGGACCGTGGGACCAAAACTTATTGTTTAAAAACTCCTGAGGTCCTTGACCACGAGAGATCAAGTCAGCAGGATTGTCATGAGTAGGTACGTGTCGCCACTCATGACCTTCGGTTTTTTCTTGTATTTCGGCTACCCGATTGGCTTCAAACGTTTTTAGTGTATGTGGAGGCGTATTTAACCAATTGAGGGCGATTGTGGAATCAGACCAAAAATAGATTTTTGAAAATTGCAATTGCAAAGATTTTACAGTGGCGCTGTGTAGTTTCGCCAACAAAAGAGCTGCACACAATTCCAATCTTGGCAATGACGTAGTTTTTAAGGGAGAAACTCGTGACTTAGAACAAATACATAAGAGCACAATGATGATTGCCTTGAGTGCCCGATGATCTCAAATAGAGGCAAGCGCCATAGGCCTTCTCACTAGCATCGCAAAACCCATGTAGATGAATCTCAGTTGAATTTGGAATCATGATACAACGATCAAACCTGAGATCATTTAACAACGGCAATTCCTTCCGGTATTGGATCCAAGCCTTTTGAACCTCGACTGGAACAGGTGTGTCCCATGTGAGTTTGCGTTTCCAAAGCTGTTGGATCATAATTTTTGCGGACAAAACTACGGGCCCTAATAAACCTAATGGGTCGAATAACTTAGAAGTTTGAGATAAAATCACTCGCTTTGTTATTGTATCGTTCGAATTTGGCAGATTGACAGTATATAAAATGGAATCGGTTTTCGCATTCCAGTGTATGCCTAATGTTTTTATTGTTTCTGTCGGGTCGAGGGATCGGTACGTAATTGAGGTTTCATCCGACAAACCATTGCATAAAGTGGGATAATTTGATGCCCATTTTCGCAGATTGAAACTGCCTTTATTTAAAAGATTACTTAAATCGTTTCGAAGTTCAAGAGCCTCTTGAAATGTATGCGCGCCTGTTAAGAGGTCATCCACATAGAAGTCGCGTTTGAGAATAGCCGATGCAATGGGATACGACTCGCGTTCGTCATCCGCGAGTTTGTGTAGTGTGCGAATTGCAAGAAATGGTGCGCAAGTGGTTCCGAAGGTAACCCTATTCAATGAATAAATTTTGATAGGTTCGGAAGGGTCTGGCCGCCACAAGATTTTCTGAAAAAGACTGTCGTCTTGCGCTACACGAATTTGCCTGTACATTTGTTGTATGTCTGCTGTCATGGCATACAAAAATGTTCTAAATCGAGCAAGAATGGAAAACAGATCCTCTTGTATAGTAGGACCAACCATGACAGTATCGTTTAAAGAGATACCAGTCGAAGTTTTGGCAGATCCGTCAAATACGACTCTAGTTTTTGTAGTAATGCTACTTTCCTTCACTACAGCGTGATGCGGGAGAAAATAGCCCTTATTTGACACTAAGTGACTGGGAATTAATGACATATGATTTTCAGTGAGATAGCCTTGCATGCATTCTATGTATTGAGATTTAAAAGAAGGGTTTTTCTCGAATTTACGTTCTAGCGCATAGAATCTTTAAAAAGCTGTATTGCGAGAATCACCAAGCGAATCTTTCTTATTATTAAAGGGCAGTTTTACTACGTAGCGGTTACTGTCGTCCCGCGTAGTATTTTTCACATAATGCGATTCACACTCCTTTTCTTCCCGAGAACGAATTTTATTTGGATTTTCTGGTTCTAGTTCCCACAAAATCGGTAAATCTTGAAATTTGATAAGATTGCAAGAAGCTTGCATCGGACTTATCGGGGCAGTACGAGGTTGGGTGTAACGTCCGGCGACATTCCAGCCTAAATCGGTTTCTTGCAAAACGGCTGATTGACCTGGGAAACGAATTTTTCCTGTCCCTAAAAGTTCGTAATAAAATTCAGCCCCTATTAAAATATCTACGTCTGCAGGTCGGTGAAATTCAGGATCAGCTAACGAGATGTTTTCAGGAATCTTAAATAGCTTTCGATTAAGTGTAATGGACGGCATTCTACTAGAAATTTCATTGAAGATGAGAAATGACATTTTCAAATTAAGATCATTTACGCGTGATTTGATGTTAGTAGAGGTAGTATATTTGACATTGGTTTTTAAGTTGTCTACTCCTCTGAGTTGCATGTCAAGACGATTTTTCTTGAGACCGAGAGCGGAAGCAAATTTATCGGTAATTGAATTGCACTGAGAACAACTATCGAGAAGAGCGCGGTACGGATGATATTGACCTTTATTGTCTAAAATTTCGACTAATGCCGTTCCAAGAATTACTTGCGATGGTAATTGTGCATGAATGCTGACTAAAGTGGTAGAAGAGTTTACAGGTTTCGAAACGTCCTGCTCTGGGATCTTTTCAGGAAAATGTAAAAGAGAATTATGTCGTTTTTTACATATGCGACAAGGACATTTGCGACATTCACGGGTACTATGATGAGGGCTAAAACAATTGTGGCAGATGAATGCCTTCTTCACAAACTCCTATCTATCTGCTGCTGACATCTTCGAGAACGTTCTACACGAGTAAAGTAGGTGCTCCTCTGAGCAAAGTAAACACTTACGCTTAAAGGTTGCATCCTTTGAAATCGACGCGGACATGCATGATTGTGATGGCTTAAAATTGAATCGCGAGTGTGTGACATTTTTTGGTGTATTTTTATGGGACTGAGTAGGTTTCTGAGAAAATTGGGTAGATTCAATGAGCGCTCTTTGTTCTAGAAAGGACGTCATATCTTTCATAGTGGGCATATCGGAAGTACCTACACTCTCCTCCCACTTTTCCCGAGTATAATCGTTCAATTTTTCCTTTACTATAAAAATAAGCAAGCTATCCCATTGATCTACAGGCTGATTTAACGCTTTAAGAGCTCTAACGCGTTTTTGAACATTATCCAATAGCGCGCGAACTGAGAATTCCTTTGAAACTGTATGAATTTCAAATAAAGACCTGATATGACTTTCAACAATAAATTTTCGATTATCGTATCGTTTTATTAAAAGGTCCCACGCTATTAAATAATTCGCGGCAGTTGTTTCAAGTGAATTAATTACTTCTTTTGCGTCACTCTGTACGCATGCCTTGAGATACATAAATTTGTTGATCGTAGGGATATTCATGTTGTCATGGCACATAGCCTTAAATGAATCATAGAACTCGAGCCACGTATCAAAGGTACCATAAAAGGTAGGAGTTTGAAGTTTTGGTAATTGAAAATGAGACGAATTTTGATTAGGAAATTGACCCGGATCTAGGTTCGTTGTAAGCGAATTTTGAATTAAACTAGAATGATTACTGGAAGCAGATTGTGCGGAACCGCTTCCTGACAAAGAGGACAGTTTTTGAATGTATTTTTTTGCAGTGCCACTTATCTCGTAGAATCGATCCTCGAATTCCAACCGTTCTGACTCGTGTACTGAGACGTCGTCATTCGGTTTTAATTCTTCGATTCCCGTTTGAACTTCGTCAAAGGATTGCCAAAGTTCATTGTGTCTCAAAAGTGGCCCTTCTAAATCGAGCGAATATAAATCTGTATTATCTTGTATTTTCTTGAGAATAGTTTCAAACCTTGTAACTTGAGTTTTAATAGTTTTTCTTTTAGTTTTTAAAGCTTCAAGTGTCAATGCCATAACTGAAATGTATATTTAACCCCTGAACTAACAACTTTCACAACGCATTATAATATCGACGCGATAGGATATTCATGGATATGGAAAATCGATAAATCACTGGACTTACTTTGATTCGCTGAGACTTGCGTTGCAGATGATGAGGCGTTGATTTGCAGTAGAAGTTCCTTCTCTGAAAGTAGGAAGCACGTCTGAACTCAGTTGAAAGCTCTTGTTTTGTCGTAGATGTAGCATTGACCACAGATGTAGTATTGACAAATGTAGTGCTAGAAATCCTCCTCAGTAGTGGTGCTGGTTTGCTTTTGTTAAAAATGTTCTTTGAATCATTTCTTTAAAACTCACAGAAACGAATTCACTATTTAAAGTCACTAGCTTTGAAATCACTAGCACAAAGTCGAAACGTCATTGATTAAAGGTCACTAGTTTTAAAATCACTAGTATTTAGAATCACCAGTTTTGAAATGAAGTATGAATTTCAAAATTCATTAATTAAAGGCCACTAGTTTTACAATTACTAGTATTCACATTCACGCTAGTTTTGGAATTGCTAGCTTCACGTACACAGATCTTAAGAAGTTCACTCAGTTTTTAACATTCATTGAATTCACAAAAGCAATGTTTCACATTTTTACCGAACCGGCGCGATTTTATTTGAAGCGCGTTTACTATGCAAAACATCCGCGACTCGTGAAAGACCAAAATGTTCCTTTTGTAGGATGGTAATTTTATAGGGAACTAGATGTAATTGGGTGTTTTGTATAAAAACTGTTACAAAAAAACAAAATACAACTTATGCTATGTTTACTAATAGTACAAAACACTGTATATGGAATGGAGGATTTATCTTACAATCATTTGCTACTGGAAAACAATTTGTTAGGCTGCCTATGCAACGAACTACATAGGTCAGATGCTCATTAGAGACTAGTTGACGGTTTCGGTTTTGGAGCTGACGCGATCTCGATCTCTTAGAGTGACCGGTTCACTTCCGATCCTTGACGGAAATCGACGAAGTGGAAAACCCTAAGGGAAAAACCCCCGAAGTTGAAACCCAAGGGTCTAGAGGCCCTTGGTCACATGGTTGACAGATGCCTAAGTAAAGACAGACAGGCTAACGATTTAAGAACCTTGAAAATAACGTCTAATGACAGGAAAGTTTTTACAGCGATCGGCGATCGTGCCTTCAGACGGTTTAGGCAGCTTATTGCAATAAAGACATAAAATAGAAACTTTTGGAATTTTCACTTCTAATAAACACTTACATACACAATTTAGAAGTTAGGATGTTAAAGACAGATGTTCCTAAATATTGTTCCCAAAGTAACGTAAAATAAATTTTTGCCTTTCGACGAATCGCATAAAAATAAGTATAATATAATTGTTCCGACGGAACACCATTTTTGATTGAAAATAAATCTTTATTTATTAAAAAAAAACTATTTATATTAAAATTGAACTACTTAATTGAAAATTCTCTTTTTTCGGTAGAAACTCAATCTTCTCTGTTGAAAGTTGATGTTTTCATTTGTAAATACAATTATATAGGTAAACCTTCAAAAATATAAACAGCAAAAATATTGTGTTGAAAATCTAACGATTTGGTTAAAAATTAACTTTTCTTGTTGAAAATTCACGTATTTTGCTAAAAACTTACATTTTCTAGTAGAAAGTTTATCTTCTGAAAATGCAACATTTTTTGAACATTTTTTAAAATTCATCTCTTTCGTTAGAAATTTAACTATTTTGTTAAAAATTTATTTTTGTTTTGGTATAAAAAAATATAACTATTCGGTTAAAAATTAACTTTTCTTCTTGAAAAATCTAATATTTCTTTTTAAATCTGGTATCTTCTGAAAAAAAAATTTCTGTAGAAAATTGTTTTTCTTGGATCAAAATTTATGTATTTGGTTGTGAATTCAATTATTCTATTGAAAACTGAGAAATGTAGTGAAAAATTTTGTTGTTGAAAATTTAACTATTTTGTTACGAATTTATCTATTTTATATGAAAGTCAAAATACTTTTCAGCAAAAAATTCTTTTTTACTGTTGAATTAGATCAATTATTAGTCATTATTTATTTACAGAATTATAAGGAATATATATTTTTAACAAGCATCTGCTTACCTACAAGCCCAAATTTTCTAATCATCAAGCGGTATTTAAAAAAATTTTCAATTTTCTAGCAAAATTGGGATACATTTTTACTAGAAAAAGTTAATTTTCAACAGAATCTGTTAAATTTTTACCATATAAATGAACTTTCAACTGAATTAATAAATCATCAATAAAAAAATTTTGACCAAATAGTGAAATTTGTGTGCCAGAAGATGAAATTTCTGCCAAAAGAAGAAAAATTATAAAATATATCCATTTTATATTTTATATCGATATTCTTGTATTCCAGTAAATAAGATTTTCCCTACAAGTCACAAATTTGTAACAAAATGGTTAAATTTTCAACCAAACAGATGAACCTTCAACTCAGAAAATTAAATTTTTATCATGAAAAGTTTAATTTTTGGCATAAAATGGAATAGTTTAATTTTTTAATTGAAAGATTTAATTTTCAATGAAAAAAAAAACTAGTCTTTTAACGAAATAAATAAAGTTTTAATCAAAGAGATTAATTTTCTACTAAAAAAGAACAATTTTGAATAAATTACGTTAATTTTCAACCAAGAACAAGAAAAATTTTCAATAAAATAAATAAATGTTATACTAAAAAATATCAATTTGCAACAAAAAATGTAAAAGTATTTTAAGTTACTGAAACAAGCTTTTAACTAAAAAAAACAGCATTTTCAACAAAACAGAAAGTTCTTCCACCAAGAAAATTAAATTTCTTTCACGAAAAGACCAATTTTCAAGATAAAATAGAATAGATGCATTTTTAATTTAAAGAATTAATTTTGAATTTTAAAAAACTAATCTTTTCAGGAAACAAATAATGTTTTAATCAGATTAATAATTTACAAAAAAATAATTTTTAATAAATTACGTTAATTTGTAACCAAATATTTGAATTTTCAATCCACTTTGAGCCTAATAATTAAATTTTCGACCAAGAAAGTTAATTTTCTACCCAGAGCAAGACAACTTTAAAAAAATAGATAAATTTGAAACTAAAAACTATAAATTTTTGACATGAAATAGAAGAGTATTTTCAGCTAAAGAAATAAGTTTTTAAGTAAAAAAAAAATATATATTTTCAACCAAAAAGATGAATCTTCCACCCTGAAGATTAAATTTCTATGAAGGAAAGATCAATTTTCGACATAAAATGGAATTGTTAAATTTTTAATCAAAAAAATTAATTTGCAATAAAAAAATAATATTTAAACGAAAGAAATAAAATCATAGAGATTAATTTTACGCCAAAAAATAATATTTTTAAATAAAGAACATTAATTTTCAACCAATTATTTGAATTTTAAATGGATTTTTTTAGCCTAATAATTAAATTTTTATCCAAAAAGGTCCATTTTCTACCAAAGAACAAGACAAATTTTCAGTGACATAGATTTTATTTTTTGATTGAAAATGTTTTATTTTAGATATCAATTTTTGACAAAAAAAAATAAATTATTATTAGATTATTTTGTTCTATTTTTTGTTAAAAATTCCTTATTTTCCATTTTTAATTAATAAAACAAGTAGTTAGTTGAAAAATTATAAATTCTTTTAAAAGTTTGTTTTTATCGGTAGGTAATTAATCTTATTGGTTAAAAATTCTTGTTTTTGTTTACAAATTAAACTGTTTGGCTAAAAAGTATTTGAAAATTCAGCTCATTTTTTTTTTTAGAAAATGTAGCTATGTCTTATTGTATTAAAGATTAATTTTAAATAGGATGTATATCCAATTTGGTTTAACAATGGTAGTTTAAGATTCATCATTTTAAATGAAAATTATTTCTACGGCTGAAAATTTTGATTATTGAAAATTAATTTTTCAACTGAAAGTATAACTATTCCTGTTGAAAATTCATTATTTTAAGTACAAATTCATTTCTTTTAATATGTTTTCTTATGCACAATTCCTTTCTTTGGTTGAAAATTTAACTAAATATTTGGTTGAAAATTATTTTATTTCTAAAATAAAAATTAATTTTTTAACAGGAAATTTAAATACCCCATTCTTGGTGGAAAACGTATCTTTTTTAGTAGAAAATTCAACTATTTGTTCGAAAATTGAAATTCCATCTATTTTATAAAAAGTTCATCTATTTTATTGACAAATTATATCAATCTTGTTAAAAATTAACCCTCGTTCGTTAAAATTGATCTCTTTGTTGAAAAATTGTCTTTTGGTTGAAAATTAATTTTTAACTAAATTTATAATTATTCTTTTTAAGGATTCATAATTTTAATTGAAAATTCATTTCTTGTTTTAAAAACAGTTTTTTATTGAAAATCAAATTTTTTTACTGAAAGTATAACTATTCGTGTTGAAAATAGTCATTTTATTTAAATCTCTATTTCTTTTGATTACAAGTTTTTAAACTAAAAACAAAACTATTTCAGCTAAACATTCACAATTTCAAAACAAAATTAATGTATTTCGTCAAAAACGTTTTTTTTTATGTTAATTCATTTTTAATCAAAAGTATAAAAAATTCCTGTTAAAGATTCATTATTTTAATACAAATCCATTTTCTGTGTAAAATATTTGATTTATCTTATAGGAGAATACTTATGAACTGAATGCATAAACAATTGGGTATACATAATCTAGAAAACTTTAATAATCCATTTTTTGAGTTAAATGTATTTTTTTATTTGAAAATTTAACTATTTCCTCGAAAATTAAAAGTTCAACTAGTTTGTTAAAATTTCATATATTTTATTAAAAATTTATAAATTTTATTCAAAATGAATCCACCTTGGTCGAAAATTGAAATATTTTGTAGAAAAATAGTTGTTTTATCATTTGAAATTTCATTTTTTATATGAACATTAATCTGTTCAAGTTGAAGATTAATAATTTTAGTTGAAAAAAAATCTTTTGGTTTAAAAACTGCACAATTTGTTGTAAAATTGTTTGTTTTTTTTTGTTGTGGAAAATTAATTTTCAATTAAAATTAGAAATATTTCAGTTGAAGATTAATCATTTTCGATAAAAATGTAATCCTTCAATTGCAAAATTAACTATTTGCTTGAAAATTAATTTGTAAAGAGTAATTTTTAACCGAAAGTATAAACGATTTGGTATAACTATTCTATTTAAAAATTCCTTTCTTTTGTTGAAAGTTTTTTATTAAATATATTTTTTTTTTACTGAAAGTAAAACAATTCCAGGTTAAGATTAATCTTTTAAAGTGAAAATTCATTTTTCTCGTTAAAAATATTTTTATTATAAATTATAAATTAATTTGTTATTGAAAGTATAACTATTCCTGTTGAAAACTTATCATTATAATTTTAAATGCATTTCCTTTGTTAAAATTTGGTTTATTTTATTAAAGACTAATTTTTAACTTTACTAATTGAAGATTCATCTTTTCAAGCGAAAATTCATTTCTATCGTTAAAAATGGTTTTTATTTTATATTACAAATTAATATTAATTATGAATGAAAGTATTTACATATATATTTACTTACTTATTCCTGTTGAAGATTTATTATTTCATTAGAAATTAATTTATTCGGTTGAAAATATACCTATTTGATAGAAAATTGCAGTTTTTTTCAAATAAAAATTAATTTTTGAACATATAATTTAAATAATTTATGTTTTGTGGAAAATAAGTCTTATTTAGTTAAAAATTTAGCTATTTGGTTGAAAATTAAAACTTCTATTTTTTGAAAGAAGTTAATTTATTTTACTAAAATTAAACTATATAGTTGAAAAATTGTTGTTTTTTCGCTTAAAAATTAATTGTTTATATGGAAGTTAAATTTTTCAAATAGGAAAGTATAAATAATTTTGTTAAAAATTAATCCTCTTTGGTGGACAATGATTTTAATTCAAAACTCATTTCTTCGGTTTAAAATTGACCCATTTTTTAAAAAATTGTGTTTTTTTAAATGAAAATTCAGTTTTTAACAGAAAATTTAAATAATCCATTTTTGTGGGAAATATTCTTATTCAGTTAAAAATTTAGCTATTTGTTTGAAAATTAAAACTCACTATTTTTTAAACATAATCTATTTTTTTTTAAATTGATCAATTTTATTGAAAAGTAACCCATCTAAGATAGAAATTATAAACGATTTTGTGGAAAAATATGTTGTTTTTCTTTTTTTAATTTTCAATTCAATTTTGTTTTGTTGAAAATGCATCATTTCAATTATTTATTTTCTGGATTTTTGTGTGATTAAAAGTTTTTTAACTTAAAATAAAACCATACCAGCTGAAGATTAATCTTTTCAAGTGAAAATGAATTTCACTTTTTGAAAATGTCTTCGTTTTTTTAAATAAAAAATTAATTTGTAATTGAAAGTTTAACTATTCGCGTTGAAGATTCGTCATTTTATATAATAATGTATTTCTTTTCTTTAAAATGTAACTATTTTGTTGAATTTATTTTATTAAAAATTAATTTTTCAACATAATATTTAAATAATCCATTTTCGATTAAAATAGTACCTTTTTTAGTTAAAAATTTTACTATTTGTTCAAAAATTAAAAGCTCAATTATTTTATTAAAATTTAATGTATTTTTTTCTCAATAAAACTATACCAGCTGAAGATTCATCTTTTTAAATAAAAATGTATTTCTTTTGTTTAAAATTTAACTATTTTGTGCAATTTTTTCAAAAGAAAAATTATTTTTTCAACATAATATTTAAATAATCCATTTTTGACGAAAAATTTATCTTCTTTGGTAAAAAAATGGATCAATTTTGTTAAATTTAACCCTCTTTCGTTGAAAAATGATATATTTTGTACAAAAACGGTTCGTTTCTTGTTGAAAATTTACTTTATAAATTAAAATTAATCTCTTTAATTTGAAAATTGGTAATTTTAATTAATAATTACGCTTTGACTTGAAAACCTAACAATTTTGTTGAAAAAAAGTTGTTTTTTGGTTGAAAATTATTATTTTTTAAACTGAAATTATAACTTTTCGAGTTGAAAATACATCATTTCATTTGAATTTTGTGTACTTTTTTTTCATTTCTTTTGTGTGATTAAAAGTGTTTTAACTGAAAATAAAACTATACAAGCTGAAGATTTATCTTTTCAAGTGAAAATTAATTTCACTTGTTGAAAATGTTTTCGCTTTTTTTAAATAAAAAATTAATTTGTAATTGAAAGTATAATTATTCGCGTTGAAGATTCGTCATTTTAAGTACAAATTAATTTCTTTGGTTTAAAATTTAACCATTTTTTTCAGTTTTTGTTTTGATTAAAAAATAATTTTTCAACAGAATATTTAAATAATTCATTTTTTGAAGGAAAAGTCTCTTTTTTAGTTAAAAATTAAACTATTTGTTCCAAAATTAAAAGCTCAATTATTTTATTAAAATTTCATCTCTTTTTTTCTAAATAAAACTATACCAGCTGAAGATTCATTTTTTCAGGTGAAAACTAATTTCACTTGTTGAACATTTTTTTTTTTTAAATAAAAAATTAATTTTTAATTGACAGTATAACTATTCGTGCTGAAGATTCGATATTTTAAATTAAAAAATTGATCAATTTTGTTAAAAATTAAACCTCTTTCGTTGAAAATTGATATATTTTGTGGAAAAACGGTTTGTTTTTGGTTGAAAACTTATTTTCTAAATTAAAATTAATCTGTTCAATTCGAAGATTGATAATTTTGTTAATAAGTACGCTCTTGACTTGAAAACCTAACAATTTTTTTGAAAAATTGTTTGTTTTTTGGTTGCAAATTATGATTTTAAGTTTAATATTTAAATAATGAATAAACAAATTAATATTTAAATAATCCATTTTTGATGAAAAATGTATCTTCTTGCGTAAAAAAATTCGTCTACTTAGTTTTAAAATTGAAAGTTCAACTCTATTTTTAAAAGTTCATCTATTTTATTGAAAAATTATTAATTTGGTTAAAAATTAACCCCTTTTCGTTGAAGATTGATATATTTTGTAGAAAAACGGTTGGTTTTTGTTGACAATTTATTTTCTAAATTAAAATGAACCTGTTTAATTTGAAAATTGATTTTTTAAATCAATGATTACTCTCTTGATTTGAAAACATAACAATTTTGTTAAAAAATTGTTCTTTCTTGGTTAAAATTTTTTTTCTTAACTTTAATTGTTAAGTAATGGATGAATAAATTCATATTTAAAAACAATTAATATTTAAATAATCCATTTTTGATGACAAATGTATCTTCTTTGGTGAAAAAATTCATCTAATTAATTCGAAAATTCAACTATTTTGTTAAAAGTTCATCTATTTTATTGAAAATTTATCAATTTTGTTAAAAATCAACCCGTTTTCTTTGAAAATTAACCCTATTTCGTTGAAAATTGATATATTTGTAGAAAAACGGTTTTGTTTTTCGTTGCAAACTTATTTTCTAAATTAATCTGTTTAATTTGAAGATTGATAATTTTAGTTAATAATTACGCTCTTGATTTGAAAACCTAACAATTTTATTGAAAAATTGTTGTTTTTTGGTTGCAAATTATGATTTTTTTTTAACTTTAGTATTTAAAAAATTAATATTTTAAAATAATTAATATTTAAATAATCCATTTTTGACGAAAAATGTATGTTCTTGATTAAACAAATTCGTCTATTTAGTTCGAAAATTGAAAGTTCAACTGTATTTTGAAAAGTTCATCTATTTTAATGAAAATTTGTCAATTTTGTTACAAATTAACCCTCTTTGGTTGAAAATTAATCCTATTTAGTTGAAAATTGATATTTTGTGTAGAAAAACGGTTTGTTTTTGGTTGAAAACTTATTTTCTAAATTACAATTAATCTGTTGAATTTGAAGATTGATCATTTTAGTTAATAATTACGCTCTTGATTTGAAAACCTAACAATTTCGTTAAAAAATTGTTTTTTGGTTGAAATTTTTTTTTTTTAACTGAAAGTATAACTATCTTTGATAAAAAAGCTTTTTTTAAGTTTACAATTTAACTATTTGTTCCAAAATTAAACGCTCAACTATTTTGTTAAAATTCCATCTATTTTTTTTAAATCTATGAATTTTGTTAAAATTTAATCCTCTGAAAATTGGCTAAAGTCAACTTTAGACGAAACCATCCGCCATAATTTTATGTAATTCAGAGTAAACCTACACAATCCGGCGTAATATAACGTAATCCAGGGTAATTCCTCATATACGGATCATCCGCAATTTTTGGTGTTATTCCCCGCTCAAGGAAATGTTATGGAAAAAGGAAAAAATAAAACAAACACAAGAATCCTTACTGTACAAGACATTAGATATTATTGTTTGTCATTAGAAACGTTATCTGGTTAGCCTTAAAAATTATTAATAATGTAACTATGCGAGTACTGCAATAGTACAAAATGTCGGTGTACACCCATCTAAATAATAGTCTTACATTAAAACTACTTGAACCTGTAGCAATTTTCAGTCGCGCTAGAAGGTGCAATATTTTATTACAAACAACGCACTAGCTTTCCACTTTTGTGCATTCAAACAAGGACGAAGGCACTATTTCCGTATCGATCCTTATTTGCAATGCGAAAGTGATTATGTCATTTTTAATTGAGTTCAGTTCAAACAAACAAATTTCTGGTATAAATCTGAAAACGGCGTAGCAATTACTGTAAAAATTCTGTCCGGCACAACATTTTCTGGAAGAATAAAAAAAAAAAGCGAATCGCGAGAGTAGTATAGCTGCAGGACTGCATTACCGACTGAAGACAAATTAGAAATCTGCATTACCATCAGTTGATATTACTATCGGTCGATAAAGTAAAATTCTGTATTACCATCAGTCGGTAATGCAGATACTGTTGCAGATACCTGTTGCTATACTACTAGAGTGGAAAAATTCATCAACAAGTCTACAATAGCGTGAGAGCGCTCTATTGACTTCTCAGTATCGAAGAAAAAAGCTGTGAGCGACTTTTTTTATGACTGTAAAAAGCATCGTCTTCTCTGTGTATGCATAATTGATAAATAAAAATCAGAAATTAAATAAATAGATCAACACTTCTTTTAAAAAAGGATACTTTTTAGAAAGGCACTAAAGCAAATCGGAAAAAAATACTACGAAAGGGGAATACAGGAAACGACCGAATATTGATTAAAAAAAAAAAAAGGTATTTGAAGGAATGTCGTAAACTCCAAACACTTCAAGACTTTCTGGCACTCTAAATTTTAATCAAATCTGTTTGACTGATTCAAGTTAAAAAGAGTGCCTTTTCATATCCTCCAACTAATCATTCATGCTTTCAATATTGCTTTTTTCCCTTATCTGAATTTCAGTTTCAGTTCTCCAGAAAAAAAAATTTCCGAACAGGCCTGCTATAGATAAAATAAATAGTGACAATATTACATGTAATTCTCTCGTATTACGAGAGATTGGGAAGAGTTTAAAAAAGTTGGGATAGAAAAAAAAAATTAAATGATATTTTGCGTGGACGCGAGAGCCCTAAATTTAAATAAATCAGGAGCGCCTATCTCTTCTGTTTCTTGTGCCTGTGAGAGAATGTTCGGTTGGGTTCGATTTGCGGGGCCTGGCACTAGGAGCTCGCATTTCTCGTGATGCTTTGAACCACTCGCTGGCCCCACCAAGTCTCCAGATTGAATGGTTGAAAATCTGTAATTTACATTTGCAATTTGCAATTTTCTTTTTACAATTTGTACTTTTTTTACAATTGAAATTTAAACTATTTAAATTTCGCGGGAAAATGTATCGCCTTATATTGGAAAGGGCGCGTAATTTAAATGGCGAAAAAAGTCAAAGTAATAGAAAACCTATTAAAATTTTAGAAATTTAAATGAGAATCAAATAAAAAAAAATTTTATTATATTTAAAATTTAACAATCAAGTTAATATGCAGAATTCCTGAAAATAAAATCAAAGAATCTAACGAATAAATTTGGACAACAGCTATAAATTGTTCACATAAAAAAGAGTAAACCGAAAAAATTCATTTTCAACAAAAAAAAATTTCAATCAAATAAATAAGTTTTTAAATAGAAAAAAACAACGAATTTTAAGCCAAAGAAACGAATATTTAATCGGTGATGAATTTTCTACAAAAAATATGAAATTTTGACCAAATAGTGGAATTTTCAACCCAAAAGATTAATTTTCTATAAAAAAAAACTAATTTTTAACTTCATTTTTTCCACTAAAAAGATCAATTTTCAACCAGAAAAATTAGTTTTTAACCAAAAAGATGAAGTTTTAACTAATTTGAGTATTCTTCTACAAAAAAAGACAAATTTTATAAAAATATTTACATTTTTACCTAAAAAAGATGAATTTTTAACTAAAAATAAATTAATTAAATTTTCAGAAAAGACCTAATTTGTAATAAAATCAAAGTAAACTTCAAACAACAAAAAACGAGTTTTCCGCAATAAATTTTCTACAAAAAATATCAAACTTTGACCAAATAGTGGAATTTTCAAACCAAAAGATTAATTTTCTATCAAAAAACTAATTTTTAACTTAATTTTTTTTCTCACTCAAAGAAATTAATTATTAACAAAAAATAGAATAGTGAAAGTTTCTAAATAAAGTTTCAAAAAAAAAAATTGTTAACGTAAAGTTTTAATTAAAATTATAAATCGTCAATTATAAAAAAAATGTTAACAAAATATATGAATTTTCCACTAAAAAGATCAATTTTCAACCAGAAAAATTAGTTTTTAACCAAAAAGATGAAGTTTTAACTAATTTGAGTATTCTTCTACAAAAAAAGACAAATTTTATAAAAATAGTTACATTTTTACCTAAAAAAGATGAATTTTGAACTAAAAATAAATTAATTAAATTTTCAGAAAAAAACCTAATTTGTAATAAAATCCAAGTAAACTTCAAACAACAAAAAACGATTTTTCCGCAATGAATTTTCTACGAAAAATATCAAACTTTGACCAAATAGTAGAATTTTCAAACCAAAAGATTAATTTTCTATAAAAAAACTAATTTTTAACTTAATTTTTTTTCTCACTCAAATAAATTAATTATTAACAAAAAATAGAATAGTGACAGTTTCTAAACAAAGTTTCAGAAAAAAAATTGTTTTAAGTTTTAATTAAAATTATAAATCGTCAATTAAAAAAAAATGTTAACAAAATACATTAATTTTCCACTAAAAAGATCAATTTTCAACCAGAAAAATGAGTTTTTAACCAAAAAGATGAAGTTTTAACTAATTTGAGTATTCTTTTACAAAAAAAGACAAATTTTATAAAAATAGTTACATTTTTACCTAAAAAAGATGAATTTTGAACTAAAAATAAATTAATTAAATTTTCAGAAAAAACCTAATTTGTAATAAAATCCAAGTAAACTTCAAACAACAAAAAACGAGTTTTCCGTAATGAATTTTCTACAAAAAATATCAAACTTTGACCAAATAGTGGAATTTTCAAACCAAGAGATTAATTTTCTATAAAAAAAAACTAATTTTTAACTTAATTTTTTTTCTCACTCAAAGAAATTGATTATTAACAAAAAATAGAATAGTAAAAATTTCTACAAAAATTTTCAAAAAAAAAGGAGTTAAAGTGAAGTTTTAATTAAAATGATAAATTGTCCACTAAAAAAAAAATTAAATTTTTCACAAAATACATGAATTTTCAACTAAAAAGATAAATTTTCTACCAAAAATAAAATTATTAAATTTTCAGTTAAAAAATAGATTCTAAATAAAAATTACCAAAAAAAAGACAGATTTTATAAAAATAGTTACATTTTTACATAAAACAGATGAATTTTTAACTAAAAATAAATAAATTAAAATTTCAGAAAAAATATAATTTGCAATAAAATCAAAGTAAACTTTAAACAACGAAAAACGAGTTTTCCGCAATTAATTTTCTACAAAAAATATGAAATTTTCAACGTAAAAGATGAATTTTTTATGAAAAAAAAAAACGAATTTTTAACTGACATTTTTTTTCAATCAGAGAAAAGAATTCTTAACAAAAAAAAATTTAAATTTTTATGAAAATACATGAATTTTCAACTAAAAAGATCAATTTTCTCCCAAAAATAAAATTCTTAAATTTTGAGTTAGTAAATAAATTTTCTACATCAACAAAAAAAACCAATTTCAATCTAATATATAAATTTTTAATTAAAAAAGAAAAATTTACGTAGAAAAACTAGCATAGTTCTATTTGCAGTTAGAAAATTAAATTTTAAACAAGAATAAACGAGTTATCTGCAAAATTAATTATTTTTCAACTAAAAAGAAACTAATTTTAAGCCAAAGAAACGAAGGTTTAACAACAGCGATGAATTTTCTAAAACAAAATATGAAATTTTGACCAAATAGTGGAATTCTCAATCGAAAAGATAAATTTACATTGAAAAAAAATTTTAACTCAATTTTGTTCACTTAACGAAATTAATTCTAAACAAAGCAATTATAAAAGTAAAGATTCAATTAAAATGATAAATCGTTAACTAAAATAAAATAATAATTTTTAACAAAATAAATGAATTTTCAACTAAAAATATCAATTTTCTACCAAAAGTAAAATTCTTAAATTTTCAGTTAGTAAATAAATTTTCAATCAAAAAAAAAAAAAAAAAAAAATCAAGGAAAATGGTAAATTTTCAACCACAGAAATTAATTTGACCAAGAAAAAAAAAACAATTTTGAACAAAATAGTTTTCTAAAATTATTTTTTCACCAAAAATAGAAGAGTTAAGTTTTCAGTTAAAACAAAAAAGATTCAAATTTAATAAAATATATAAATTTTCAATTAAAAATGCTAAATATACACACCAAAACTAGCATAGTTCAATTTTCAGTTAGAAAAGTAAATTTGAAACAACAAAAAACGAGTTTTCTGCCAAATTTATTATTTTTAAACTAAAAAGAAACGAATTTTCAGCCAAGGAAACGAATTTTTAATCAGCGTGATGAATTTTCTACTAAAAATATGTATTTTTGACCAAAAGGTGGAATTTTCAACAGAAAAGATCAATTTTCTATAAAAAGAAAAAACGAATTTTCAACTAAATATTTTTATTTTTTTATCCAAACAAATTAATTCTCAAAAAAGTTTTCCACAAAAATGGAATTTTTAAAGCGAAGTTTCAACTAAAATGATCAATCACCAACAAAAAAAATTTAATTTTTAACTAAATACATGCATTTTTAACCAAAGTGATAAGTTTTCTGCTAAAAATAAAAACTTAAATTTTGAGGCAGAAAAATAAATTTTCAACCGAAAAAAAAACAAATTTGGAAAAAAATAGTAAAATTCGTCAGCCACAGAAATTCATTTTTAACCAAAAAAATAAAGTTTCAAATAAAGAGAGTATTCTTTTGCCAAAAAAAAAAGAAAAAAACAAAGGATTTTTTACAAATAGTTACAATATTCTCCACAAATTAGAATTTTCATTAAAATACGGGAATTTTAAACCTATTTTAGTTTAATTTTCAACGGAACAAGATACATTTTGAAACAAATTTTTGAACGAGTTAAATTTTCAGTTAAAGAATTAAATTTCAACAAAATTAATTAATTAAAAATAAATATATTTTGTTGGATTTTCAAACCCAAAAGATTATTTTTCTACAAAAAAAATTTAACAAAGCAAACTAATTTTCATCCCAGAAAGATCAATTTTTATCCAAAATTAAAATAGAAAAAATTTGGAAAATTAAATTTTCAACCAAGAAAAAACAACTAGTTTTCAGCAAAATAGTTTTTTTCATAAAAAAAACGTTTTTTGAAAAAAAAATAAAGAAATTAAATCTTCAGTTAAAAAATTTCCATGAATAAAATGTGAATTCTCAATAAAATGTCTTCAACAAAAAAGATAAATTTTCTATAAAAAGAACAAACGAATTTTTAACCAAATATTTTTTTGATCAAAAGAAATTATTTCTTAACAAAAAATAGAATAGTTAAAATTTCTAAAAAAAGAACATTTTTTGACGGAAAAGATTACATTTATCTCTCTCTTAAAAAAAAAAAATCTACAAGAAATGGAATTGTTAAAAAGAAATTTTTAAATAAAATTATAAATCGTCAATTAAAAAGAAAATTTAATTTTTAACCAAATACATGAACTTTAAAATAAGAAGATAAAACTTCTAGCAAAAATAAAATACTTAAATTTTAAGTTGGAAAAATAAATTTTCAAGCAAAAAAGAAACGAATTTTTTACAAAAATTTTTACCAACAAAAAAAATAATTTTCTACAAATAGATGAATTTTTACCTAAAACATGTAAATATTCAATTAAAAATAAGATTAAATTTTTATCAAAAAAGATAACTTTTGAACAAAAAATGAAACAGTTAAATTTTCAGTTACAAAATTAATTTTTTGAACGAAAGTTTAATTGTTTTATAGAAAAACAGTAATTGGTTAAAAATTAATTGCATTTTGTTAAGAAAATCCTTTTTTTATTGAAAATTAAAAAATTATTAGTTTTTTTAAAAATTAATTTTGTTAACTGAAAATTTAACTGTTTAATTTTTAGTAAAAAATTGATATTTTATAATTAAAAATTCAACAATTTGGATAAAAGTTTGTCCTTTTTAATTGAAAATTCAATTATTACCTTGAAAATTTATGTTTTTTGTTAAATAAATAAAAAATAAACTTTCCTTCCAAAGGAACGAAAGTTTAACTGTTTTATAGAAAAACAATAATTGTTTAAAAATTAATTGCAATTTGTTAAAAAAATCCTTTTTTACAGAAAAATAAACTATTTGGTTAAAAATTAATGTATTTGGTGAAAAATTCGTATTTTTTTGTGTACAAAATACAACTATTTGGATAAAGATTTATTTATTATAAATTTCATATTTTTCCATGGGAAATTTAACTATTTGGTTAAAAATTTATGTAATTTGTTTCAAATTCGTATTTTTTTATAGAGAATTCAACTATTTAGTTAAAACTTAATGAAATTTGTTTCAAATTTGTATTTTTTGGTAGAAAATTCAACTATTTAGATTAAAATTGATGTATTTTGTTGAAAATTTGTACTTTTTAAATAGAAAATTCCACTGTTTGGTTAAAAATGTATGTATTTTGTGGAAAATTCTTATATTTCTTTTTAGTATAAAATTATTTGATAAAAAATTTTGATTAAAATTGATGTACTTTGCAGAAAATTTGTATTTTTTAAATAGAAAAATCCACTGTTTAGTTAAAAATTCATGTTTTTTGTGGAAAATTCTTATATTTATTTTTAGTGTAAAATTCAACTATTTGGATCAAAATTGATTTGTTTTTTAGAAATTTCGTATTTTTTAAATAAGAAATTTAACTATTTGGTTAAACATTCCTGTTTTTTTTTTAAATCCTTTTTTTTATAGAAAATTAAACTATTTATATAAAAATTGATGTAAATTGTTTCAAGTTCGTATTTTTTAAACATAAAATTGAACTATTTGATTAAAAATGTATGTAATTTGTTCCATATTCTTATTTTTTGCATAGAATATTTAACTATTTGGTTAAAAATTCACGTATTGTGTTGAAAATTCCAATTTTTTTCGGTTGAAAATTCAACTATTTGGATAAAGATTTATTTTTTAGAAATTTCGTATTTTTTTCATAGGAAATTGAACTATTTGGTTAAAAATTTATGTAATTTGTTTCAAATTCGTATTTTTTGTATAGCAAATTCAACCATTTCGTGAAAAATTTATGTATTTTGTTAAAAATACCTTATTTTTTTTATAGAAAATTCAATTATTTCGATGAAAATTAATGTAATTTAGTTCAAATTCGTATTTTTTAAACAGAAAATTCAACTAATTGATTAAATATGTATGTAATTTGTTTCCAATTCATATTTTCTAAATATATAATTCAACTATTTAGTTAAAAATGTATATAATTTGTTCCAAATTCGTATTTTTTGTATAGGAAATTTAACTATTTGGTTAAAAATTTATGTATTTTATTGAAAATACCTTATTTTTTATAGAAAATTCAATTATTTCGATGAAAATTGATGTAATTTAGTTCAAATTCGTACTTTTTAAACAGAAAATTGAACTATTTGATTAAAAATGTATGTCATTTGTTCCAAATTCGTATTTTTTACAGAAAATTCAGCTATTTCTTAAAAAATGTGTGTAATTCGTTTCCAATTCATATTTTCTAAATATGAAATTCAACTATTTAGTTAAAAATTTATGTAATTTCAAATTCGTATTTTTTAAATAGAAAATTCAACTGTTTGGTTAAAAATTGATGTATTCTATGGAAAATTCATATATTTGGGTTGAAAATTCAACTATTTGAATCAATCTTTGATTTATTTTTTAGAAATTTCGTATTTTTTTCATGGGTAATTTAACTATTTGGTTAAAAATGTATGTAATTTGTTTCAAATTTGTATTTTGCACAGAAAATGGAACTATTTGGTTAAAAATTTATGTATTTTGTTAAAAATACCTTATTTTTGATAGAAAATCCAACTATTTCGATGAAAATTGATGTAATTTATTTCAAATTCGTATTTTTTTACATATAGAATTGAACTATTTAATTAAAAATTTATGTTATTTGTTTTAAATTCCTATTTTTTATATAAACTTCAGCTGTATCTTAAAAAATGTATATAATTTGTTTCCAATTCATACTTTTTAAACAGAAAATTGAACTATTTAGTCAAAAATTTATGCAATTTATTTCAAATTCGGATTTTTTATCGGAAATTCAAGTATCTGGTTAAAAATGTATGTATTTTGTTGAAAAATTCGTATTTTTTTATAGAAAATTCAGCTACTTCTTTAAAAATTTATATAATTTCTTGAAAAATCCTTGTTTTTATATATAAATCTCAAATATTTAGATCAAAATTGATGTGACTTGTTTCAAATTCGTATTTTTAAAAAATAAAATTCAAATATTTGGTTAAAATTTAATGTATTATGTGAAAAAATTCGTATTCCTTTTGGTAGAAAACTCCACTATTTAGATTAATTTTTTTTAGAAATTTCGTATTTTATTTTTTAAATGAGAAATTCAACTATTTGGTTAAAAAATTGATGTATTTTGTGGAAATTTCGTATTCTTTTTAGTAGAAAAAAATTAATTTTGAACCAAAAAACTGCTGAACTTTTAAATAAAATAGTTGAATTTTCAAAAAAAAATTAATTTTTACCAAAAAAGATAAATTGTCAATGAAAACTTAAAAATTAAATAATTAATTTTAAATTCAAAAAACTAATTTTCAACCATTTAAAAGAATTTTCAAGTAATACTAGAGAACATTTAATTGTGATAAATTAAATTTTTAGTTAAAAAATTATTTTCCACAAAAAAAATAACTTGAAAAAAATAGTTATTAAAAAAATCATTTTTCACCCAAAAATTGAATATTTATATTTTAAGCAACAAAAAAATGTTCCACCAAGCAGATCAATGTTTGTATAAAATTATGGAATAGTTAAATGAAATAATAGTTACATTTTCAGTAAAATAATAATAATAATAATAATTTTCAATCAAAAAAGAAACAAATTTTCAAAAAAGCAGTTAAATTTTCCACAGAAGAAATTCTTCATCCAACGGAAAAACAAGTTTTTAATTAAATCAATTTTATCCAAAAAAATCAGTTTTTAATTAAAATGAATCTTCAATTGAAAAATTTGAATTTTATACCTACAAAAATTCTCAACATTAAAAAAAAAATCAAATTTTCATTTTAAAAAATTTCTTTTATTTCAAAGAAAAATTACTTTGATTAAAACTAATTTAAAAAAATAATTAAAAAAAAATAGTTGAATTTTCATCAAAAAAAGAAAGAAAATTTAACCAAAAATTGAACGGTTGAATTTCCCGTTAATTATTTCATTCTTAACCGAAAAAATCAAATTTTCGATACAAAAATTCCTTTTCATCCAAAGAAAAAAACACGTTTTCAATGAAACTTCAACGAAAAAGAAGAATTTCTAAATAAAGAGATTAATTTTCAAAGAAAAAAATTTTTTATGCCAAAAAAAAGAAGATTTTTTAGCAAGAAAGTAATTTTTAAAACAAAATACGTGAATTTTCAATGAAATAAATAAATTTTCAATTAGAAAAGACAAATTTGCATTCAAATTGATAATTTTAAACTATAAAAAATTAATTTATAACTCAAAGTGGAACGGTTAAATTTTTAGCTGGAAAAATTAATTTTTAAGGGTACTCAGAAATTTTCTACTAAAATTGTGAATCTTCTACCAGAATAGTTGGATTTTTACATAAAAAAAGATAAATCGTCAACTATCAAGATTAATTTTGTAAAGAAAAGACGAATTTTTCAAAAATTTAGTAAATTTTGGAAAAAAATAGTTTAATTTGTTTAATAAAAAATTTCCCGTTAATTTTTTAATTCAGAACCAAAAAAAAAAACAACAAATTTTCAAAAAATGGTTAAATTTTCATTTTTAAAAATTCCTTTTAATCCAAAGAATTATTTTAAAAATTATGATGAATCTGCAATAAAAAATAATAATCTTCAAAAAAAAGAGTTTATTTTCAAACAAAGTTAATTTATTTCTAAACTGAAAGAATATTTGAATTTTCAACGAAAAGGAAAATTTGTTCAACCATTTGAAGAACTTTCCAAAAAAAAATTATTTTGTACAAAAAAGACGATTTTCTATCAAAAAATAATTTCTTTTTTAAAAAAAGAAAATAGGCGAATTTTAAACGAAATAAATAAATTTTCAATTGGAAAACACAAATTTACAACTCAAAATGGAACTTTTGTATGACGAATTTGCCATAAATTGTATTAATTTTTGAAAAAATAGTTTAATTTTTATGTAAAAAATATAAATTATTAACCAAATACTTGAATTTTTATCCAAAAAAGATCAAATTTGAACCAAAAATAGAATAGTTGAATTTCCCGTTAATTATTTCATTAATAACAAAAAAAATTAATTTTTTGTAAAAAACATTCCTTTTTATCCAAAAAAAAAACAAGTTTTCAATTAAATATTTCATTTTTCAACCAAAGAAATTAATTTTTAATGAAAGAGATGAATCTTCAATAAAAAAATTATTGTTCAACAAAAGAGTTTATTTTTTAACCAAGTGAATTTATTTATAACTTAAAAGATACATTTTCAACTGAAACGAAAATTTAACTGGAATACTTGAATTTTCAACTAAAAAAAAAAAGGAATTTTCAAACAATCGGATTAATTTCCAGAGAAAAAAATTATTTTCTACAAAAAGAAAATTTTCAACCAATAAGATTAATTTTATAAAATAAAAACGGATTTTCCACAAATTATTTCAATTTTGGAAAAAATAGTTTCACTTTTAAATAAAAATAGTTTTTATGAACCAAATAGTTGAATTTTCATCTCAAAATGATAAAATTTTAAGAAAAATATAATAGTTTAATATCCCGTTAATTATTTAATTTATAAAAAAATAAAATTTAGTTTGTAAAAAATAGTTACATTTTCGGTAAATTTTTTAGTTAATATGATGAATATTCAATAAAAAAATTAATTTTAAACAGAAGAGTTTATTTTTCAACCAAGTAAATTTATTTCTAACTTAAAAGATGAATTTTAAACCAAAAAGAAGAATTTTTTTTACTAAATAGTGAAATTTGCATATTAATTCTTAAGAAAAAATAGAATAGTTAAAATTTCTAAAAAAAAAAAAAAACATTTGTTGACAATTTTCTACAAAAAACGTCGATATTTTATCGAAAAAGTAGTTTTCTAAAAATAAAATACGTGAATTTTTCATCAAAGAAAAGAATTTTTAATTAAAATAATGAATCGTCAATTAAAAAATATATATATATATAAATTTTCAACAAAGCAATTTATTTTTCAACCAAATGAATTTATTTCTAACTTAAAAGATGAATTTTTAACTAAAATGATAAATATTTAACTAGAATACTTAAATTTTCAAAAAAAAAAGAAGAATTTTCAAAGAAAAAAGTCCATTTTTTAACAAAATGGGGCTGAAACTTAATACAATTAACATAATTTTTTTTTAACAAAAATAAATTATGCCCTTGTTTACCTTTGAGCTGTGGATTGGGTTCACGTTCTTGATAATATGTAACTGAGGCCCCATTTCTATAATTTGACGAATTACAGGTGTCCAATTCCCTCGAAACTGAATTCCAAGCTAAAAAAACCGTTTTTGTAAAAATTTAAATAATTATAAGAATTTTGGCGAAGCAATTTTTTTTTTTTCAAACTTACAATCATATATATACTTAATCAGATCCAGATGCTGAGAAGTGGACTCTGTCTGATGCCTCGGAGGAATCGAAGAAGGCCTCTTCCCATTCATTGTAGTCATTTGTGGTCGGCCACTGAAATTTCCATCAAAATTTTAGACAAATATTTCAGTGTCCATTAAAATTTTGTAAAAAATTCTCTGTAATTTTCTGATTTTTTAAAAACATCTCAAAGTATTTCGTTTTTTTTAACGTCTTAAGGTATAAAATTAGTAGTGTTTATATATAAAATTGAATAATTATTTTTGTTTTATTTGTAAAATACCCGGGATTAAATTTGTTATAAATTAAAAAATTATTCTATTTCGTTGAAAATTAGTCTCTTTCGTTAAAAATATAAATATTTTGCAAAAAAATTGATATTTTTTATTAGATTCAATTATTTTTTATTAAAATTAAAATATTATTTGGTTGCAGATCCATCTTTTCGATTGGAAATCGAACCATTTTGTTGAAAACTCGTTTCTTCTTTTAATGAAAATGAACTTTTTTTGAACTGAAAATTTAACAAATACATTTATAGTTGCAGATTTATCCTTTTTAATTGAAAATTTAACTTTTTTGTTAAAAATTTATATTATTTAGTTGAAAAAATATTTGTTTTGTGAAAAATTCCTGTTTTTTTCGGTACAAACTTAATCTTCTTACAAGAAGATTAAATTTTTAAATTAAATAAAAAATATAAAAGTTTTATATTATTATTAATTTTTTAATAAATTAAAAAATTATTCTGTGTCGCTAACAATTCATCTGTTTCTTTAGAAATTTAACTATTTTGTAAATAAATGATCCTTTTTTATTAGATTCAATTATTTTTTATTCAATTTAAAATATCTTTTGGTTGTAGATTCATCTTTTTCATTGAAAATCGAACCATTTCGTTGAAAACTCGTTTCTATTTTTAATGAAAATGATTTTTTTTTTAACTGAAAATTTAACAATTACATTTATTTTGCAGATTTATCCTTTTTAATCGAAAATTTAACTATTTTGTTAAAAAATTATATTATTTAGTTAAAAAAATATTTGTTTTGTGGAAAATTCGTCTTTTTTTTGTACAAACTTAATCTTCTCACAAGAAGATTAAATTTTTAAATTAAATTAAAATTAAATTAAAAATATAACATTTTATATTATTAAATTTAAAATTATTCTGTTTCGTTAACAATTAATCTGTTTTTTTAAAGAAATTTAACTATTTTCTGAAAAATTGATCTTTTTTTATTAGATTCAATTATTTTTCATTCAATTTAAAATATCTTTTGGTTGTAGATTCATCTTTTTCATTGAAAATTGAACCATTTCGTTGAAAACTTGTTTCTTTTTTTTAATGAAAATGAACTTTTTTTGAACTAAAAATTTAACAATTACATTTATGGTTGCAGATTTATCCTGTCTAATTGAAAATTTAACTAATTTGTTAAAAATTTATATTATTTAGTTGAAAAAATATTTGTTTTGCGGAAAATTCGTGTTTTTTTTTTGTACAAACTTAATCCTCTTACAAGAAGATTAAATTTTCAAATTAGAATTAAATTAAAAATATAACATTTTATATTATTAAATTTTTAATAAATTAAAAAATTACTCTGTATCGTTAACAATTAATCCGTTTCTTTAGAAATTTAACTGTTTTCTAAACTTTTTTTTTATTAGATTCAATTATTTTTTATTCAATTTAAAATATGTTTTGGTTGCAGATTCATTTTTTTCTTTAAAAGTTGAACAATTTTGTTAATAACTCGTTTCCTTTTTTAATGAAAATTATCTTATTTTTAAGTGAAAAATTAACCTAAATTTATAGTTGAAAATTTATCCTTTTTAATTAAAAATTAAACTAGTTTGTTAAAAATTTATATTGTTTAGTTAAAAATATGTGCTCTGTTGAAACTTCTTGTTTTTTGGTATAAATTTAATATTTTTATTTAAAGGTTCTACTTTTTTATTAAAAATTCATCTCTTTTATTAAAAACTCAACTATATTATAAAAAGTTGATACTTTTTGATTGGATTCATTTCTTTTTAATTAAAAGTAAAAGATGGGTTGGCTGAAGATTCATATTTTTGGTTGAAAATTGAACCATATTATTGAAGACTCGTTTACTTTTTTTTTTTTTTTAATAAAGTTTTCAAACTGAAAATGTAACTATTACATTTATAGGTGAAAATCGATCTTTTATAGTTAAAAATGCAACAATTTGCTTAAAAATTTATCTTGTTTAGTTGAAAATATGTTTTCTGTTAAAACTACGCGTTTTTTAGTATAAAATTTTTTTGCTTGAAAATTTAACAATTTTTTAAAACTTTTTTTTTAATGAAACTGATCTTTTTTTAAATGAAGAATTTAACTATTACATTTATAGTTGAAAATTGATCTTCTTTAGTTAAAAGTATATTTTTTCTTTTGAAATTCTGCGGTTCTTGGTATAAACTTGAAATTTTTTATTTAAAAAGTCATCTTTTTCATTAAAGATTCATCTCTTACTTTAAAAATTTATCTATTTTGTATAGAATTGATATTTTTTTATTGCATTCAATTATTTTTTATTCAAATTCCAATGTTTTTTGGTTAAAGACGCATCTCTTTGGTCGAAAATTAAACCATTTCGTTAAAAACTTTTTTTTTTAATTAAAAATAAACTTTTTTTGAACTAAAAATTTAAGTATAACATTTATGTTTGAAAATTGATACTTTTTATTGGAAAATTTAACTATTTTGTTAAAAATTTATATTATTTAGTTGAAAAAATATGTAATCTGTGGAAACTTCGTTTGTTTTGGTATAAACTTAATCTTCTTACAAGAAGATTCAATTTTAAAATTAAATTTAAATTAAATTAAAAATGTAAATTTTTTAGATTTATATTAAATTTTTAATAAATTAAAAAATTATTCTGTTTAGTTAGAAATATAACTATTTTGTGAAAAATCCATATTTGTGTATTAAATTAAATGATTTTTTATTTAAATTAAAATATTTTAATAATTTTAGACACATGTTTCAGTGCCTATTAAAATTTTGGAAAAAATTCTCTGTAATTTTTTGACTTTTTTTAATGCCTTAAGGTATAAAATTAATATTATTCATACATAATTGAATAACTATTTTGTTTTCATTTGTAAAATTTTACGAAAATTAGAAAATTAATGTCGGTACCATATTGCATTTAAATTTAAACGCTTCAACTTCCTAACTATTCAAGAAATAAATATATCAAAAAAATTTTTTTGTTGTTGGAATTTTTTTATTGTAAATTAATTTTTTGACTGAAAATTAAATTATTCCTGTTGAAGATTCATTATTTTAAATGAAAATTCATAAGTTTTGTTCAAGATGTTTTTTTTTTTAATTTAAAATTAATTTTTAACTGAGAGTATAACTATTCCACTGGAAAATTTATAATTTTAATTAAAAATTATTTTTCCCCTTGAATTGCAAATTAATTTTTTTGCTAAAAAAGACCAAACTATTCCCGTTCAAGAATAATCATTTCAGTTAAAAATTAATTTCTTTGTTTTAAAATGGAACTTTTAAGATAAAAATACTTTTAACAACATTTTTTTTAATCAAAATTAATTTTCAAGCTTATGGAATTATATAGAATTCAATTTAGAACACTTCAAACTCCTAACGTTCCGAGTAAAATATTGCATTATTAATAAAGACATATTAATTTGTAAAAAAAGTTGAATTTTATTTTTAAAAAAACTAATTTTTAACCAAATAGTTTAATATCAGCTTTCAACAAAGAAGATTAATTATGTTTAAAAAACACAGTTTCAATTAAATACATCAATTTTGAACGACGAATTTCAGACGAAACACCGAATAGTTAAATTTATAGTTTAAAAAATTAATTTTCAAGCAGAAGCATGAATTTTTGACAATGATTTTTTTTTTTAACTGCAATAGTTGAATTGTCAACAAATTAGCTTAATTATCTCCCAAAAAAGATAAATTTTCTAATTAAAATATATAAATTTTCGACAAAAAATGAAATAATTAAAGTTTCAAGAACAAAGGTACAAGAAATTTTCTACAACATATTTTTTAATTTCCGACAAACAGAAAAAATAAATTTACAGCTAAAGAAAAAAAATCAGATTAACAAAATTAATGTTTAACCAAAAATATGAATTTTAAACTAAACTGATCGAATATTCAACAAAAATAGTTAAATTCTCAGCTAAGAAAATTGTCCACCCACAAAAGACAACGATTTTTCAACCAAAAAATTAAATTTTCAATTATAATAATTAAATTTTGAGATAAAAAAAATTATTTTTAAACCAGACAAAAAAAAATTTCGACAAAATAATTAAATTTTCAATTAAAGAGAGGCAATTTAAACCAAAATTTTGAATTTGAAAGCAAAAAGACGAATTTTCAATCAAGGAGAATGTAATAAAATTCTGTCTGCTATTTTTACTAATGCAAAATTATTATTATTTAATTTTATATTACAATTAAAACACAATTGTAACATTTTCTCGCAAAAATATCCTAAAAATTGCATGTTTTCCAGGTTTAGATATTTAATTTTTTGAGAAAATTTTCGAAGACAGGAAACATTTAAATGCAAATTTATATTCTTTTTTTTTAACCAAGTCAATTTTAGTTGTTACGTCAGAGCAAAGAATTTTTTACTGATGCAAATAAAATCCTTTGTTTATATCAAGTAAATTCTTGTCTGAGAGCCAAATATTTTGTTTTTATATAAAGACTTTATTTTATTTTTATTTATCAGTTTATATATCCGAATTGATTTGCCTGCGAGCCAAATAAATTACGGTGCAAAGAAAACTTGATCAAAAATAAATAAATCATATAGGGTACACTTTTTTTTTCTTCTGTTCCATAAAAAAAATTAATCTTTAAAAAAAAATAAAGACCTTGAAGTTTTTTATTTTTCCATAAAAAGCAACGGCGTACAAATTTTTAAATTATTTTTCAAAAAATTTCCTAAAAATAAAAAACAAACAAAAAAAAAACAACCTCAAAAAACTTTTTAAAAAGGATGAATAAATTAAAATTAAAATAATTGGGCAGTTTTAACGTTTTATCAAAAATTTCACAAAAACTATATTGTAACAATCTTATTAAAACATTTAGTTTCAATCCCTGGTGAAAATTTTTTTACAAATAAGCGCGAAAAATTACATCCATTTTTGCAGAAAAATACAAAAATTATGCAATGAATTACAACAACAAAATTTTGCTCATTTTTTTAAATATTGTTGTGTAATTTTTTGGAGAAATTTCCAAGTATATTTAAAATTTTACAAAGTATCCAAATTTCAGAAAAAGTATCAGAATTTCAGCAAAAATGTGTAATTTCTAGTAGAACCATTTTTACAATTGAGAAAATAAAATTTTTTAAATTAAAAAATGTTGGCGATAGGAGAATATTACAAAAATAATTCTTCTGGAAGCTTCATATTGAAGAAAAAGTTTAACTTTCCTGGAATTTATTTAGGAAAAAGTGAAATATTTCAAATTTATTATTCTTTTAAAATATTAATGTGAATTATAATAAATAATTGGTAACAAATAAAATTAATACAATTTTTGATTGCGGTTATATCAGTAGAATAAAAAAAGAAGATTGAAAAATGTCAACTTTAATTTGAATAATTGCCGGAAAAATAAAAAAAAAGTAATAGAAATTTTCCGAAAAACGAAAATTCTGGAAAATATTCTCGATATCTCAAAT
>NC_046659.1:133047902-133053624 GCF_010883055.1 Belonocnema kinseyi | reverse complement strand
AAAATTTCGGAAATTTATTATTTTATGGAAAATTGGGAATTATGCAAAAAAAAAAGTTATCTAGTTCTGCACTGCCACCCTTTAATTATAAATTAAAAATTAAAACAAAAGACGAGCCTCTGACAATAAAATTCGAAACAAAATCCAAAAAACTAACCCCAAAAATTCAAAAATCATCCAACCCCCGAAATTATTTACAATTACAGCAAAAAAATCCATTTTTTAAAATAAATAAATTAAAAATAAATTAAAATAAAATAAATTTAATATTGAAAAAAATCATGAATATAATTTTGATAATTCCCAAAACGAGGGAACGCTTAATGTTAATTATAACAATCTATTAGTAACAAAAAAAAATAATACAATTTTTTGGTCTTTATAGCAGTAAAATAAAAAATGCAAACTGAAAAATGTTCACATTATTGTGGCAAAATGGCGAAAAAATAATTATAATTAATAACAGAAAATAAAATATTTATTGACATTTTAAATTTCGGAAAATATCCAAATTCTGACATTAGTAAATTTCCGACCCTTTAAATTCCCAACTTTTGGAAAAAATTAGTAAGCAACAATATTTTTAATGTTTAAAGTTTCTGAAATTGTTTGAATTTAAAATATCAACAATTGAAAAAAAGTGTTTTTATGTGATTTTTTTTTCAATTATTTTAATTTTTAATTAAAACAATAATTTTAGAACATTTAAACATTAAAAACAATTTTTTCTAAAAATACTTGATCAGTCTTTTTAATAAAATAAAAAAATAAGATTTAATAGGTCACTAGACAGCAAACAAATCATAAAAATTAAAAGATTATTCTAAAACAAAAAATAAACTATTAAATACTTTTTTTGCCGAAATTTAACAATTCGGCAATTTACTATTTTCCAAAATTTGAAAATTCGAAAGTTCACTATTTTTGGTGGAAACGGGAAGAATTTTTCAACAACAAAAAATATAAAATACTGTGATCCCTGTTATCTAGTAATGTACTGCCACCTTCAATTATTAATTAAAAAATAAAACAAAAAAACAATCAAATACGAAACAGAGGCCAAAAAGTAGGAAAAAAAAGAAACAGAAATCACCTAAAACCTGCAATTATTTACAATTACATACGAAAAATCGAAATTTTTCGAATAATCAGTAATAAAATTTAAATTCTTGTAAACACGAGGGTAACGTCAAACGAGATACTCTCTTTCCGATGACAAGTCATCAACAAACGTCAATGTCGGAAAAATGGCGTCCGACCGTGACACTTGCTCAGATTAATTTCCTGCATCAATAATTTTCCCGATGCCGAAATTCACCAAAAAAGGAAATAATTTAATGCGTAAAAGTGGAAATCATCGTGTAAATTGATTGGAAATTAGGGTGGATTGAAGGAAATGGGAGTGATTCTACAGAAACAAAAATTGCGTATGTTTTCGCACGTCAGTACAAACCTCATTTTATGGTCGTTGAGCCAGTGGATAGTCGTCAAGTTCTCGATTTATTCTCTCCTCGTTAAGGCCGGCACTCAAAGTAACAGAAATATCACAAAACGCGTAATTAGTATGGTGCGTCACTTATTTTAGAAAGAAAATTATATATATAAACGCCTCGTTGACAGCGCGTGCACAGCTGCGAGCTGCGACCGACTTTCGATGTGTCAACAAGAAATAGAAGCAGGATATCGGTAAGGTAGAGCTTGATTTGTGAGCTTACTGGCAGATGACGCCACGGGTTCTAATTTGAAAGTTCAAATTCAAGCGCGCGAAATCTCTGTTTATCTCTCTGGATTTGAATTTTCTTTTATTAATAAGAATAATAAGGGATCGCGGATTTTGAAAATTTAACTATTCCATTCATGGTAGAAGATTTATCCTTTTTAATTTACAATTGAACTATTTTTGTTGAAAATTTATATTGTTTAGTTGAAATATATGTGTTTTGTGGAAACTTCGTGTTTTTTGGTACAAACTTAATCTTCTTACCAGATTAAATTTTTTAATTAAATTGAAATTAAATAATAAATATACACTTTTTATATTAATATGAAATTTTTAATAAATTAACAAATTATTCTGTTTCGTTAGAAATTTAAATATTTGGTAAAAAGTTGATATTTTTTATTCAATTATTTTTTATTAAAATTAAAATATTATTTGGTTTCAGATCAATCTTTTTGATTGAAAATTGAACCATTTAGTTGAAAACTCATTTCTTCTTTTTTTTTAATGAAAATGAACTTTTTTTGAACTGAAAATTTAACTATTTCATTTATGACTGAAGATTTATCCTTTTTATTCTAAAACCCCACTATTTTGTTAAAAGTTTAAATTGGTTTATCTGAGAAAATATGTGTTTTGTGGAACCTTCGTGTTTTTTGGTACAAACTTAATCTTCTTACAAGATTAAATTTTAAAATTGAATTAAAATTAAATGAAAAATATAACATTTTACATTAATATTAAATTTTTAATAAATTAAAATGTTATTCGGTTTCATTGGAAATTTATCTGTTTCTTTATAACTTTAAATATTTTGTGAAAAATTGATATTTTTAATTATATTCAATTATTTTTGATTCAAATTAAAATACTTTTTGGTTGCAGATCCATCTTTTTGATTGAAAATTGAACCATTTAGTTGAAGACTCGTTTATTATTTTTTTAATGAAAATGAACTTTTTTTAAACTGAAAATTCAGCTATTACATTTATGGTTTAAGATTTATCCTTTTCAATTTAAATCTCAACTACTGTTAAAAATTTAAATTCTTTTATCTTTAAAAGTATGTGTTTTGTGGAAACTTCGTGTTTTTTGGTACAAACTTAATCTCCTTACAAGATTAAATTTTAAAATTGAATTTAAATTAAATGAAAAATATAACATTTTTCATTAATATTAAATTTTTAATAAATTAAAAAATTATTCTGTTTAACTGAAAATTAATCTGTTTCGTAAGAAATTAAATTATTTTGTAAAAAATTGATCTTTTTTATTAGATTCAATTATTTTTGATTCAACTTAAAATATTTTGTGTGTGGAGATTCATCTTTTTGGTTAAAAATTGAACCACTTCGTTAAAAACTCGTTTCTTTTTTTAATGAAAATAAAATTTTTTTGAGCTGAAAATTGAACTATTACCTTTATGGTTAAAAATGTATCCCTTTTAGTTGAAAATTCTACTATTTTGTTAAAAATTTATATTGTTTAGTTAAAAATATGTGTTCTGTTAAAATTAAGTGTTTTTTGGTATAAACTAAACCTTTTTATTTAAAAGTTCTACTTTTATAATAAAAATGCATCTCTTTCGTTAGAAATATTTTTTGGTTGCAGATTCATCTTTTTGGCTGAAAATTAAACCATCTGATTGAAAACTTGTTTCTTTCTTATTCAAAATAAAATTTTTTTTAACTAAAAATTTAACTATTACATTCATAGTTGAACATTTATTTATTTGTTAAAAATTCAACTATTTGGTGAAAAATTTAGACTTTTTTTGTGGGATTAAATTATTTTTTATTTAAATTAAAATATTTTTCTTACGAAGATTCATCCTTTTGTTTGAAAATTTAACTATTTTGTTGAAAATTGGTTTATTTTTTTATTTAAAATTAACTTTTTTTATTTAAAATTTTTTTAACTATAACATTAATGGTTGAAAATTAATCCTTTTTAGTTAAGAATTCAACTTGATATATTTTTTTGAAAAGTCATTATTTTCATTAAAAATTAATCTGTTTTGTTCAAAACATAATAATTTTCTAACAAATTTATATTTATTGATTGAGTTTAATTATTTTTTATTCAAATTCAAATATTTTTTGGTTGAAGATTCATGTTTTTCATTGAAAATTCATATATTTCGTTAAAAGTTGAACTATTTTGAGACAAATCTAGATTTTTTATTGGATTCAATATTTTTAATTTTAATTAAAATATTTTTTGGTTGAAGATTCATCTCTTTGTAATATTAACTTAATCTTCTTATTTAAAAATTCATATTTTTCAATGAAAATTAATCTCTTTCGTCCAAAATTCAATTATTTTATGAAAAATCCAGATTTTTTGATTAGATTCAATTATTTGTTATTTAAATAAAAATATTTTTTGCTTGAAAATTCATTTTTTGGTTGAAACTTGAACCATTTCGTTTAAAACTCGTTAATTTTCTGATTAAAAATAAGCTTTTTTAGACTAAAAATTTTACTATTATATTCATAGTTGAAAATTTACCTTTTTTATTTAAAAATTTATTTTTTCAGTCAAAACTCATCTTGTTTAGTTGAAAATAATGTGTTCTGTTGAAACTTCACGTTTTTTTGAATAAACCTAACATTTTTATATGAATAGTAATTTTTGGCATTGCCAATTCATCCCGTTCGTTAAAAATTTAATTACTTCAGGTAAGAAATGCATATTTTTTTTTTGGAATGAATTATTTTCGTTTTAAATTAAAATATTTTGTGGTAAAAGTGATTCGACTGTTTTATTACAAATTTAACTATTTTGTTTTAAATGAACGATGTAATTGTTTTGTTGAGAATTGATGTTTTTTTGTTGAAAGTTTGTCTTTTATTGGTAGAAAATTAATCTTCTTTTTAAAAATGCATTTTATTGGTTGTGTATTGATCTATTTTGTTTAAAAAAATGTTCTCTTCAGTTTAACTAGTAAATAAATCGTTTCTTTTTTTATTAAGAATTATTTTTTAATTTGAAAAATCACTATTCCAGATTTAGTTAAAAACTAGGCTTAAAAACAACAAAAATTAAGCTGCTAAAAAATCTTTGGATTATTTATAATCATTTATGAACGAACAAATTTCTTCATTGTCCAGATTCAATGATTTTATATTGTCGGGAATTTTGCAGTACCAGATATTTTATAATTCGGCAATTTTTTGTCGCAGAACTGAAAAATCCAAAACAATAAAATACGCGACACTTTGAAATTCCCGAATTACGAAATTCCAGAATAATAACATCCCCGGAACTTTATAAAAATACTAAATATTTTAATTTCCAAAACATAACATTCCTGATAGACAACTGCTAAATTATAAAATTTCCGAAATAGAAAATTTTCGAATTTAAAAACATTAATAAAAATGTGCCTTAATAAATATTATCCATTTTTTAGAAATCTAATAATGAAATATCCTTAACGAAGAATTTTCTTTAATGTTTAAAGTTTTTCAAATTAGTTTGAATTAAAAATAGCAAGAATGGATTTAAATATATTTCTGGATTAAAAATTTGTTTTGAAAATGTGCATAGCATTTTTCAACAAGCACGGAAAACGTTCTCAAAAATCTAATGTTTAATTTAACAAAAAAAAATAAAAGGAAATTTCTAAAAAAATCAATGATCAGTTGAATTTTGTAAAGTTTTTTCGCAAAATTTTATCAGGGTCGGGAAAAATTTAGAAAGAATCTTTTTTATGTATTAGATTAAAAAAAAAAGTTGTTTTAATTTAAAATAGAAATAATTGAAACAAATATATTTCTGGACGAAAAATTTTATTGGAAAAGTTGCATCGTATTTTTTTGAAATATCAGAAAGCGTTCTCAAAAATCGAATTTTCAATTTTAAGAAAATATTAATAAGAAATTTCTAGATATATCTACGCTCAATTGTGGGTCCGGATGCAATAAGGGCACATAAAATTTTTTCGTGCGAAAACGAAGTCCCCTGGAGGCTTTAGAAAAAATTTTCGAATTTTAATTT
>NC_046659.1:133039342-133047802 GCF_010883055.1 Belonocnema kinseyi | reverse complement strand
GGTGGACAGAGATTTCCAGACAACGAAGACGTCATTGCCTCTGTAAGTGCTTATTTTGAGGAAATTTCGAAAACGCACTTTTCTGAAGGATTAAAAAAACTTAAAAAGCAAATCACCAAGTGTATAGAGCTCCAAGGAGATTATGTTGAAAAATAAAAAAAAAATTTACCCAAAAAAAATTGTTTTTATACTTCATTCTAAGGACTTATTGAACTACCCTCGTATTAAAAAATAAAAAATAAATTAAATCATAAAATTCTATAAATATTGCGAAGATTTAAGGAGAATAAAGAAGATTTTTTTAAACTGCAGAAGACTTAAAAAATGGAGATTTATGTGAAAATTTTTTAAACAAAAAGAAAGCTAGACGTTAAAAACGCAAACGTCTGGATACTAATTTTTTTTTTCAAATTAAAAATTGTGAACAAAATTTGTGGAAAACTGAAAACCCATGTGGTAAAATATCACATGCCCTTAATTAAAATAACTTTGAAAACTATCATGTGGAGAAATAAATTTTATTTAAGTTCTTAGGGAAATTGCGGATATTTTGAGGCAGCTTTCTAGATTTTAAATAACTTTTCAAAATTTCAAGAAAAATTCGAGTCAGATAAAAATATTTTTAAAATGTAAGAAGTATTGTGTTGATATTTAATTTTAAAAGGGCACGAACTTTTCCTATTATTTTGTAAAATCCTGTAAAATATATATATATTCTAATCTAGATTTTTGTTGGCGAATCTGAAATTGTCAAAAATATTTTATAATTTTCTTCAAATTCGTAAGAAATTTTTGAAGATTTTAAGGTATATTTTTTTAATTTTAAATTATTTTTCAAAATTTCAAGAAAAATTTGATTCATTTAGAAATATTTCTAGGAATTCAAGAGGCTTTGACTGATTGAAAATATTTTAAGCCTTGGAAGCATATCCGAAAATTTATGGAATATTTATTATTTCTTCTGAAATTATAAAAAACCTAAATATCTTTCGAAAAGAAAATCTGTTTCTAATTGTAAAATCCATTAAAATAAAATAGATATTTTTTTTAATTTTCTACATTCTTTTTTTGACGCATCTTAAATATTTAAAATTCTTTTCTAATTGTCTCATAAAAATAATAAAACTTATATAATTCTAAAAAAACTGGCAATACTTCTTTCCTTGTAAATAATTTAAAAATGCATGTAACTAAAAAATACCAAAAAAGGCATTCTTGTGTTACGTCAAAATATTGTTTAATTTATTTCTATACCGCACTTCATCCTAAAAATACATTTTTATTTATAAGACGTCTATTAAGTTTTTTAAACTAATACAAACAAAATGCTACGTAACTGAAGTTAGGATGTGGAAAGGTAAAAGGTTTTAAAATAACGTTACGTAATATGTAAACAAGAATATAAGTGTTCAGAAAGTTTTAACAAATCAATTGCTATTAGAAAACTGAGTTAATGATGAAAACGAGCATAAAAGTGAGCGCGCGCGTGCGCGCGCACATAATAGTCGAGTAAACCATAAAGTCGGGTTTTCTGAAAAATATTGTATGCATGGGTCTGTGTGTATATGCATACAAGCGTAGGTGTGGGTTGAGCTTGTGACGATTTGAATAATTTTTGTTTTCGTTTCCTTTCTTCTCGATTTTCTCAGACTGTCGCTGAGACTCTCGTCAACTGCATTAGAAATTTGATACCGCTTTTTATTTAAACTCTGCAATTAATATTTTTTGATTCTTCTCAAATGTTTCATAATTTCTAGATAATTATTGATCACATTCTTCAACAAGGACGTTTCAAAACATTATTCGACTTCTCATATCCGAGTCTAATACCACACTGAAAATTTGTTGGGCGATCTGGTCGCCCACGTGGTAGAGCTGGAACACCAAATGCGTCGCGCGCTGCTCACCCGCAACTTTGTACATATCCTCTCTCATAATGGACACGCTCTGTTCCCGCATTCGAACAGCTGTAGTTCCAACAGTATTGGTACAGTAACGCTCCCTTTAGGCGGGAGCACGGAATCTCCACGACGAGTTTCGCGCGGAGTTATACAGTTATAGTTTATACTCGTGGGGCAATTTCATTCTCTTTTGTGGGCTGCTGCGTGCCCAAATTTTTTTCAGTGCAGAGATGAGGCGGGAGATTGCCGAGATAATGGGATAAGAGAATGTGAAAAACATGCGCTGATAAGTGCGCCCTCTTGACGGATAACCTAAGAGTTACTTTGAAGGACCAAGTTCCGCGACGGTACATGATGAAAGTTAGCAATTTCTGAAATGATTTACCAATTAAGTTTCTGCTCAATTAGTTACCACACAGATATCTTTGTTGCCGATCTGAAAGTTTCGAGAGACTTCGATGGTCTTCTATTTATATCTCGATCCCCATTAAAAAGAAATAAGAAATTGGCGTTTTTCATATTTCGCGTTATTCTTAATTTCATGCATGAGTCGATTTTGAGGTTATGTTTTTATTTTTCACGTGTATATAATATGGACATTATTACTATTATATATATTATTGATGTTAATATTATAATTATAAAATATTATATTAATATTAATGACTATTTGACTATTTTTTAATAGAAATCGTTCAACTTTCAACTAAAACAATTAGTTTTCTTCAAAAAAAAAAAGGATTTTGAATAAAAGACTTATTTCAAGAAAATATCTAAATTTTTAAACAAAAATTAAAATTTTTATCTTATAGGCTGAATTGTATACTAAAAAACGGAATTTTTAGTAAAATGCGTGAACTTTGCGCAAAAGAAATTTATTTTCCGCCAAGTCTAATTTTCTATACAAAAATTAATGTTTAATCGTAGTTAATTTTTCCACAAAAACGAATCATTTTCTTGTAGTTAAAAGAAATTAATTTTCAAACAAAAACAAACAAAAATTTTCTACAGAATATTTAAATTTTCAAAAAACAAATTTTTTCAACTAAATCGATACATCATCAACTCAAAAAAAAACTACATTTTTAACAAAGCAGTTCCACTTTCAACCTGAAAAGTTGAAAATAATTGAAATTCTTTAGAATTGCTCTAAATTATTGAAATTAATTGAAAATGTTTGGAATGTTTCAAAACATCCTAAAATATTAAAAATCCTATGAAATCTCTTGAAATTTTTCAATGCTCTTGAAAATTCCCTGCAATTTCAAATATCCTAAAATATTTTAAATCCTTTAAAATCTTAAACTAAATTATTTAAATCAATGGAAAATTCCTTGGAATCTATTAAAATATCCTAAGATATATCAAATCCTTTTGAAAGATCATATTAAATTACTGTAATCAATTGAGAATTGCTTGGAACCTTTTAAGATACTCTTAAGTATTTCGAAACCTTCAAAATCTTTTGGAACACCTTGACACCCATTAAATATTTTTACCATACTTTGAAATTGTTTTAAATAACTCTGCTAAAATTGTTTAAATTATTTGAAACTTCTTTAAATTATAAAAATAAATCAAAAATTCTTTGACATCTTTTAAAACATCCTTAAATATTTAAAGTCCATAAATTAAATATAAGTAATTTTCCACTTGATGGAATTCGAGTCTTCAAAATTTAAAATGTAAACTTAGAAGTTTATTTACAAAAATTATCAATCATAAATAAATTAAAAGCGTTCAAAATTGAAAAGTATGTTTAAAAAAATATATATAATTTTATAATTATATACAAAAATCGTTTTAGAAATAGTTAAACTTTAAATCGAGTAATTTCTAATAACATTTTAATTTTACACTTTAACTAATCTACAAACATTACAATTTTTGACATTTTAAAATTTTTCTGTATTCTAAATTTCAGTCTGAAATTATTTAATTTAGAGATTGATCAATTGAAAAACGTACGTTTAAATTTTGGACGCTTTCAATTAATTCATGATTATTAATTTTTTATAAATAAACTTTCAAGTTTACAATTAAAAATTGAATTGAATCTTGAATCTCGTCGAGTTGAAAATAATTCTTATTGAATAGTTAAAATGTTTGAAAATTAGATTTCGAAAGCTTTGAAGTCTTATTGATCTCATTTTCAAAACTCTAATCTACAAACATTTCAATATTTAACGTTTTTGAACTTTTTTATATTTTTTTAAATTTCAATTTGAAGCTTTACAAAATTTCAAGAGATTTCAAAAGATTTTTAAGGATTTTCAATATTTGAGGATATTTTAAAAAATGTCAAGGAATTTTAAATTTATTTTTATAATTTAAAGGAATGTTAAAGAAATAAAAAAATTTTAGAAGGTTTATTTAAAAAATTCAAAAGTACTTTAGAAATATTTAAAAGAAAGTTCTAGGTATTTCAAAAGATTTTAAAGGATTTGACGAATTTAAGAGAATTTAAAAAGATTCCAAGGAATTTTCAATTGATTATAGTAATTTAATATGAGATTTTAAAGGATTTGATATATTTGATATATATTTTAGAATGGTTATTTAAGAAAATGCAAAAGTACTTTAAAAATATTTTTAAAAAAGTTTAAGGTGTGTCAAAATATTTTCAAGAAATTGCAATATTTGAGAGTATTTAAAAATGTTGATTTTTTTAATTTCTAAGAATTTTGCGAGTCACTCAAAAAAAAAAAGAATACTGTTTTAAGTTAACCTTCTGCAATTAAGTTTATTAATAAATATTACGAGTTTACCGCAACAACAATTTTGTAAATGGAAAATTTCAATTAAGTAATTTCATTACATGCTTAGAATATCTTATTCCTTTAAATAATTGTGTTTTGATTTTAAAACACACGAAAGAAAATCTAGAAGATTTTAGGACAATTAAAAGATTTTTTAGGAAAACTGAATGATTTGAAAAGATATTTCGAAGGTATAGAAGCTTTGTTTTAAAAAGTTGTAGAATATTCGCTCAAAATTATTTATTGACAAATTTGATAATTTTCTTTAAAAATCTTTAAATCTTTTTGAATATTCCCTTTAAATTAACTTTAAAAATAAAAAATTGTAAATTTTTTAAGAAAACTTAAGAAAACTTTTTTATCCTTTTCAAATCTTTCAAAATTCTTAACAAGATTTTTCTTTCGAAATCTCAAAAAATCTATATTTCAGGTTTTCGAACAAATTAAAAATATTTTGACAATTTTGAAAGATAATGAAAGAATATTCTTCAGATTTATATAACAATTTAAAAGAATTTTTGTTTTTGAAAATAAATTTTTAGATAAAATTTTAAAAGAAGTTTTTTAATTATTAAAATATTTTTTTAAATTTTAATAAAAATTCGCTTCTGTTTCAGACATTTAGAAATTTTAGAAGATTCTGAGTGATTAAACAAAATATTTCCGAAAATCTACCAAATATTTTTTAAAAACAACTTACATTTGTAATACAAAAAATGAATTTTATACTAAGATTAATTTTCAAGCATTACAAAAAAAAATTAAATAGCTCAATTTTCAACCTAAAAAGAACGGATTCAAAAAAGTTTCATTTTCAATAAAAAGAAGAATTTTTAACCTAGAAAATTTTCTGATAAAAAAGACAACAAACTTGGAAACAAAAAATTTTATATTGACAACCGAATAGATGAATTTGTTACTGAAAAAGATCAATTTTGAACAATAATTAAAATAGTGAAATTTTCAATTCAAAATCAACAAATTTCCAAAAAGAATTAAATTTTTAATGAAAAATATGATTTTTTAACCGAGAAAATAAATTTTCTACCAACAAAAACAGTGTATTCAAAAAATATATAGTAATCTTTAAACACCAAAAAAGTATTAATTTTCAATCAAAATGTTTGTTATTTTCCACCATTTCTTTTGTATCGTTATGTACTAAAAGAATGATTAAAATTTTGATTAATAGGCTCTTAAATTAATCTTTGAATACCAAAAAAACAGTAATTTTTTCAAAATGGTTAATTGTGCATAATTTTAAAAATACGCTCAAGGGCATGTGACACGGCTAAATACCTATATTACCGACCTCACTTTATCACCTTACTGAATATTTTTTTGAACCTAAGAACTTTTTTTGTAAACAAAATATCGAGCATCAGCCGGTAACGTTGTACACTAAAATGCGAACCCTCTAGAGCCTCGTCTAGTGGCCGCCAGGGTTCGTATTTTCGTGTACAACGTTACCGGCTGATGCCGATGGAATTGATAGTTGAAATATATTTTTTTACATCTTTTATTATTGAGCTTTGTACTTTAAGGTAGTTTTCTTTCGGTTCTTACAAAAAAAGTTCTCAGGTTCAAAAAAACATTGAGTGAATCGAAAAAGTGAGGTCGGTAATATAGGTATTTAGCTGTATCACATGCCCTTAAGATCATTCAGATTCTTTTATGTAAACATTTTAATCAAAGCATCCCAAATTCACCTAGCCAGTTTGCGAACTAGAATATAGACCATATACGCGAAATTACCCACTCTGATCGTCTCTGCCGACATTGTCAAACTGGAAAAATGCCGCCCTGTTTGACCGCTCGAGTAGAACCGTCTATCATCTATTTCAGTTCGTAAACTGGCCTGAGTAATTGGGGGCGCTTTATTTTAGTTCGCAAAAGCCTCAGGTAATAGGAGGCGCTGACGAAAATCGTTCGATATTGGATACATGGGATCGCCTGTCTCCCACCTCATCTTTGCTAATACACAAAGTCGATGAATTTTTAAGCGACTAATTGTTTCCGTGTAATTGGATGATAATAAGACGAAAAAAGACGAAAGAAGGAAAAAGAGAAGGAAGGAGGTGTGGTTGGCTGCCTTCTCATTTTTCTTTCCTCTTTTTTATTTTTCTTCGAATTTTTTTTTTTCAGATTCCAATAGAGTTTTTTTGTTTTTGTTTAATCGTTGTGGTCCAAATTTGTTCGTTGAATTCTTGTTTTTTAAAAAGAGTTTACATCAATTTGATTATTGGTCGTTAAATTTGGACGTTAAATTTGATTATTGGACGTTAAATGGGATTTTAAATTTGGATTTTAATCTAATTTAAATTTCTTACATTTCAATTTTTTGTCAAAAAGTAATGTTTTATAGACTGAAAATTTAATTATTTGGTGGAAATTTAGTCTTTTTGCGTAAAAAATTTTCTTCTTGGTTAAAAATTCGGTCATTTGGTTAAAAAACCATGAATTTTATTGAAAATTCATTATTATTTAAAGTACAAATAATTTATTGTGGAAATATCAACGATTTTATTTTTTTTTATCGAAATTCCATCTTTTCATGTTAAAAATTCTACACTTTGGTAAAAGGTGAACCGCATTGTTAAAAAATAATTTTTTTTTTTTGTTCAAGATTTTTAACTAAAGCAGAAAATTGGTCTCGTTGGTTGAAAATTTAATTACTTTGTTAAAAGTTACATTTTTTGAGAATCCAAATTATTTTTTTTTTACTGAAAATTTAACTATTTGGTTCAAAATGAACTGCTTTGTTGACATTGTGATTCAAAAATTAAATAAGTTGGGAGAAAGTTCAACTATATATGGCAGAAAAGTCAATTGTTTTATAGGAAATTATTTTTTTATCATAAATAATTTCTTTTTAATAAAAATATAACAAATTCATTTTTTTTAATGATTTGAAAATAAAAATTAATATTCTTAGTTGAAAATCTATATTTTTTTTCTCGAAAATTCTACATTATGGATGAAATGTTTTTTTATTGACTAAAAAATCTTGCTTTGTTGAGGATTTAAGTATTTTGTTGAAAAATATTCTCAATAACAATGAAAATTGAATATTACAAAAATTCTTTGAACAAAGTATTTCATTAATGTATTTTAAATAAACAAATAAATAATATAGATAAGAAAAATCGTTTTTTAATTTTTCAGATTTGTGAATTTTATTATTCCAAAATCTAAAAATTCAGTAAAAATCCCGAAAAATAAAATTTCGGACTATGTACAATTCACGAATTGGAAAATTCTCCAATAATAAAAATCCTAAAATTATAAAATTGCCGGAATAGAAATATATTGAATTGGAAAATTCCCGAATAATGAGATTCCAAAACAGTTTCTGATATATCACAACAGTTTAAAATTTTCGAACAATGAAATTCCCGACATAAAGTTGTGAAATTAGAAAATATCTCAAATAGAAAATTCCCAAATTTAAATAATTGAAAAAATTCTGCAATAAATATTATTTATTTGTTATTAATAAAATAATAAAGGATTTTTATCAGACAAATTTTTTTCAATGTTTACCGATTTTTGAAATATTTGTTCGAATTTAAAATAACAAGAATTATATAATAATAATAAAAGAAAAATTATTTTGAAATACTTGCGCCTCAATCGAAATAAATAAATTTTTCTATACATTTTTTCCGACTTCAAAATTTTCCAAATGAATTTTGTAGAATTTAATTGTGGGTCCGGATGCAATAAGGGCACATAAAATTTTTTCGTGCGAAAACGAAGTCCCCTGGAGGCTTTAGAAAAAATTTTCGAATTTTAATTTT
>NC_046659.1:133007103-133039242 GCF_010883055.1 Belonocnema kinseyi | reverse complement strand
ATCAAGAGGCGCGCGATCTATTCAAATCATGAGAATCGTCAGCATCGAAATCTGGAAATATTAAAATCCCAATCTCCTGAATTTATTTCAAAGCAGTTAGCATTTAGCAGATAGATATATGAACAGAATCGACGAAGTGCTCCGACCGGCAACCGTGCATCTTCGAGTTTTCAAATTCAGAAGAGGAGAAATGGGTTGCGCGCGCAACTCAGTCTTTACAGCGTCTCCTACTATATTCACACTGACATAGCCCTGTCATAGTATTGGACCGCATCTCGTCTCAGATCTGGGATCACTGGGTCGTTCCCGCGTGTGTTGGACAACTAGATATTATGTGGACTAAATGCTCGGGGTGTGCATGGCACTCCCTGCAGCTATCATCGGGAATGTCTTGGCTCAAAATGTGGCGACGGTATGTTAAGGTGGAAATGACACTGTCTTGGCATGCAAAAATGAAACCCTCTGTACAAGACTTCAATCCGGGCGATTTAAGAAAAGCAAACGTTAGCTCACAAGACATTGACTGATCCTTCACATTTTTGTGGAAGATACCGCGCATCCTCTTATCGAGGAGCTGTTCACGACTGATTTTCTCTTGTGCTTTCTTAATCCGGGCTTTCAGGAGTGAGTACTCGAGATAGATTAGATTTGATGCATTTTGCTCACCCCTAATACTGAAGTCAAGTCCGACTGTTTCAGCAGCCTCCTTCGCTGATTTGTATAGAAATGCTCCTTTGCCCACTTCTTCGTGATTACTGACCATTTTAAGAAGAGGGTCTCTTCCATTTGCAACCCTATGTGCTGTACCCAGAATAATCCTATTGTGAAGACATTCAAGACTCAATATTCCGCGAACCCCTTGACGGCGTGAGATGTACAGACGCGGAACGGAAGACTTAAGATGCATGCTTTTGTTCATGTGCATAAACTTTCTTGTGCCGATATCAAGAGATCTGAGCTAGTTTTTCGTCCATGGAACTACTCCAAATGAATAGAGTAGTACCGGGACGGCAAGCATGTTCGTTGCAGATACTTTGTTCCTCGCCGAGAGTTCGGAAGACCAAATCTGTCAGATGAGACGTTTGTATCTGCTTCGGAGAATTTCCTTGATGGATGTCACATCCTGAATGCGGCTCTGTGGCACACCCAGGTATGTATAAGTCTCTCCAGCGCAAAGATGTCGTATGGCGCTTCTGTCAACGAGCTCAGGATCTTCAGGGATGCCATTAAGTTTTCCTCACTTCAAATAAACCTTGGCAGTGCTAGAGATAGTGGCAATAATTTAAGGCAAAAGAGGAGTGGGCTAATGGTGTCGCCCTGACAGACACCTCTCTGAAACGTGACCTTGTTAGTTGTCACACGATTTTTGCCAGATGAGATAGTAAATCTGGTTTTCCAAAGCGGCATCAATCTCTCTATGTACCCAAATGTTTGCGGATGAACTTTTAGGATTTCCAAAAGACAGATGATAAGTCTATGGGATGTAGAATCGAAAGCTTTCCGATAATCAATCCAGGCCATAGATAGGTCACGATGGTAGAATGCTGCGTCTTTGCAGACACATCTATCGATGAGCAGGTTCTCCTGACATCCGGCTATGCCTTTCTTTGAGCCTCGTTGTTCATACATTTCTTGCCACACAGGTTCAATTGCCTGAAAAATCCTATCATTTAGGATAGCTCTGAATATCTTATAAAGCGTGTTCAGACAAGTTATTGGCCTGTAGTTCTTTGGGTCAGCTAAGTTGCCTATTTTCGGCAGGAGTATTGTGCGCCCTTTCACCAACCACTCTTGAATCGGCTCTTCCGACTACAAATATGAGGTGAAAATACGGGCTAAATGCTGATGGGTTGAAGAAAACTTCTTCCACCAGAAGGTTTTGATACAATCTGGTCCCGGTGCGGAATAGTTCTTCATCCCTCTTAATACTTTTTTCACCTACTCGGTAGTGATGGGTGGGCATTCTTTATCAGGTGTTATGAGGGCAACACATAACTCCTTGAAGCTATTTATGTTTTCTGAGTCTTCGTCCAGTCTATGCTGAACTTCCTAGACTTCTCTCCAAAATACTTCGACCTACTCTGGTTTGGGTGGGTGTTCCACAGTAACTGGAGGGTCTTAGAAGAGTCGAGATGGGTCAGAGAGAAACTGTTGATTTTCTCTGATCCACCTCTCCCTCCGCTCCAGACTTCTCTTAGCGTCATATAGTATCCGTATTCTCTCAACAATATGCTGCCTGATGGTCAGCAGCTTTGACTTGTTAAGTGTGTGATAACGGGTCCGGAGTTCGTGCGCGAACTTTCGAATCTTGGCGGTAAAATTCCTGACAAATGTGATGTAGTTAATAACACATTGAATGCGGGACGCATACTGCCTTGCCCAGCCTATCTTTATGGCAAGTTGATGCATTCGTCTTTTGGTCTTATGATCAGCCGTTGGTTTTGTTTTACGGTTCGCATCGGCCAAAGCTCTCGCTGCATTATATACACAATAATTGATAGCCCAGAGGTCGGATTCACCGGAAAAATGTCCACGAAGCTCGTCATCCATTTCAGCCAGATCTTTAGGCTTGAGAGAAATCTTGGTGTTGATGTTTCTCCGGGTCGTAAAGCATTTTTCTTCATCTATTGGATGCCTGCCCGCGGTTAGTCTTAGTGTCGCCTCTCTTTCTTTGTTGCCGGCTTCTTCTAGCTGTGGTAGAGTAGGCGTTCCGCTTACATAGCCCCTTTTACGGAGTAGTTTAGCATGGTTTCGCAGACGTTGCTGCGAAAAGTGCGATAGCTCAGGGTGTTTCTCGCACCACAGACCATGCAGCCGTGCCATGTAATCCCGTTCACGGCCCACTGTCACATCGTAGCAGTCTAGCAAGTCGTGATTCAGTCGCTCCGTCCACCCAAAGGTCACGAGATCCCGCCGATCCATCGCACTGAATCCATTTTCATTGGCTCCCCTAGCTCTAGATTGGTCAGCACTGTTGGCCGACCCATTGTCGGGAACCCTGCGCGTTCTGTTGTTTTGAACCGCACTTACTACAACTATGTTTGGTGTTGTCATTGTTGTTCCCACCAGAAGCTAGGGAAAGGGGTTTTTCCATCCTTATAGAGCCCCGCATGCAAGGATAAGGCTGCTTACTCTGAGAGGTCGCCCGGTAACCCAGAGTCACCGTTCTAGACACCTCACCCAGGTGTCATTCAGCTTTCGGCACGGTTTTCACACCTCCGCTTGAGGGTGAATTCCTTCGGGACCACCCCTGGACAATTGTCCGCGACTGCCTATTTATTTTTGTAACCATATTAAGCAGAAACCCTTGGTACAGGGACCCTCTATCCGCAACCCGAGGATGCGTTCGGTGGCTTTGTCATAGGCCCTTCAGTTTGATTCTAGAGGAATCAAAACCGAATGAAATTTTAAGATAAACTTTAAATAATTATTACTCTAACAGTGAACAAACCAATTAAAATTTTATTATTAAAAATAGCAGCTGCTATTGAAAGTGAAAATCAAAAGACACACAATGCAATAATTATCGGCGATTGATAAAAGTAGAAATCTAGTTTTAAGTTTAGAATAATTTTATAAATTTAAAACAGAGGTCGTCAGTCGCCATAAAATACGTTATTAACTTGACCTTTGTAAGATTCAGCGCCCATGAGCTACTGAAGGAGGTTGCGAGTCTTTATATATGGGATACGCAAACCTATACTAAACTAACTTAATACTACGACATATAACGCTGTATACACTAATGAACTATCGCAGTTTCGAACGCTGAATGGCGAAATTCTAACGGCCCTCAGATCAGAGCTGCCAGATCGAGCCTGAAATTTACCCCCACCATACCTACCGTTTAGGAACCGCAAAACAGAAGGTGAATGATTACCACTGTGAGTTCGTGTGTAAGCCGAAAATGCACGATTCGACTTCGGTTTTCTGCTGTACGATGATTGCCGGTCTGAAAGCTTCGGAAGACTTCGGTGGTCTTCTATTTATATCTCGATCCCCATTTGAAAGAAATGAAAGAAATTGGCGAATTTAATATTTCGCGTGATTCTTCATCTGATGCATAAATCGATTTTGAGGTTATGTTTTTCAGGTGTATATTAAGTATGAATATTATTACGATTATGTAAATTATTAATGATAATATCACAATTGTAAAATATTACATTAATTTTAATTAATATTTGACAGACTTTTAATAGAAATAGTTAAACTTTCAACTCAAACAATTATGTTTGGCTTTAAATTGTTGACACTAATTGAAAATTCGTTGGAATGTTTTGAAACATCCTAAAATATTTAAAATCCTTTAAAATTTTGTACTTAATCATTGAAATAATTAGAAAATTCTTTGGAATCTATTAAAATATCCTAACATATATCAAATCCTTTGCTATCTCATATTGTATTACTGTAATCAATTGAAAATTCCTTAGAACCTTTTTAAAATACTCTCAAATATTTCGAAACCTTCCAATTTTTTTGAAACACCTTGACACCTTTTAAAAATTTCTAAAGTACTTTGAAATTATTTTAAATAACTGCTAAAATTGTTAAAATTCTTTCAAATTTTTAAAATACCATAAAATGTTACAAATATTTTAAAATCTTATACTACTCGTACATTATTGAAATCAATTCAAAATTCTTTGGAATTTATTAAAATATCATAAAATATATTATATTTTTCAAAATCTCATATTCAATTACCTTCATCAACTGAAAATTCCTTGTAACATTTTAAAACACTCTTAAATACTGCAACACATCCACAATATTTTGACTGGTCAACGAACTCGTCCCTTCTTTTAGGACATAAGAAAAGTATCCCAAAGAGGGATTTGATTCGTTCATTTTTTTGAGAGTCCAACTCAGCTAAATCAAAATGTAAGAAATTTAAATTAGAATAAAATCCAAATTGAAAATCCTATTTAACGTTCAATAATAAAATTGATGAAAACCCTTGTTAAAAAATAAGAACCACATCCCCTTCCTTCTAGGTTCATCCCATTTTTCATTCCACCCAAGAAATTTGAACATTGTTAGGTATCTACTTTTTCTGTATCATTATCCACAAAAGTTAATTGAGAAACACATTGCAATTAGAGTTCAACAAATGAGAAACAAAGTAATAATTTGATTGCAGATAATCAGAAAGAGTTAAAGGAATATAGTTCGTTTAATACGTTTGTTCTTCCATTTTTTGGTCAAATTTCTAAAACTATTGAACATATCTTAAAAGAATTTTTAATTCATACTATTTTTCGTATACCATTTAAAATGGATTCAGTGACAAATTTTTGCAAAGATCCTCTGAATAATTTTGAAAAGCGTGGTGTTGTTTATGAGATCACTTGCAAGATCTGTAAGATGAATTACGTGGGACAGACAGACTTTTATTTATTTTATTTATTTTTGATTTGCATTTTTAATGTTATTTTATTGTAATTGGATGATAATAAGAATAAAAAAGAAGAAAAAAGAGAAGGAAGGGTGTGTGCTTGGCTGCCTTCTCATTTTTCTTTTCTCTTTTTTATTTTTGTCCAAAATTTTTTTTTTGCAGATCACAATAGAATTTTTTGTTTTTGTTTATTCGTTGTGATACAAATTTGGTCGTTGGATTCTTGTTTTTTAAGAAGAATTTACATCAAAAAATTGAAAAGTAAAATTTTTATTGAAAAACATGAAAATATGTATTTTTAAAAACAAGAATTAAATTTTTCTGCCGAACAATTGAATATGAAGCCAAATTACTCATTTTCCACAAAACAGTATAATTTTCAAACGGAAATTTGGTATTTTGAACTAAAAAGATGAATTTTCAACAAAACTTGTAATATTTGACATTTAAACCTAAAAAGATGGATTTTCGTTAAAAAAATATAATAGTTGATATTTTAATAAGAAAGTTTTTTTTATTTTAAATGAAAAACATTTTAATTTACCCAACATGTACGAATTTTTAATAAAATTGTTAAGTCCCTATCCAAAACAGATTTATTTTCAACCAAACGGTTGCATTTTTAACCAAATTGTTTAATTTTTATTTTAAAAAAGAAAACTTTTTCATCTAAAATGAAATAGTTAAATTTTCGTTGAAAAAAACTGAGAATATGAGTTTTTGAGAAAAAATGTAATTTTGGACCAAACAGTTGAATTTCCTACCAAATTGTTTAATTTTTACACAAAAAAGACAATTAGAAAAAACAGTACCATCTTCAATTCGTAAATATGAATTTTTAACTGAAAAGTTGAATTCTTAAGAAGTCTTGTAATTTTTCATATTTTGGTCAATAAACATTTTAATTAAATTAAAAATAGGTGAATTCTACGAAAAAGACGATTTTTATCTAAATAGTTGAATGTCCTATAAAAATATCATTTTCTACCAAACAGTTGCATTTTGACCCAGAAAGGAATAACTTTCAACCGAGAAAAGAACACGAGTAGTCACATCTATACCTTAAAGAAGTAATTCTTTTAAAAAAACTTTCCATTAAATAATTTTTTAAAAATGGAATAGATAAATTTTCAATTGAAAGCATGAATTTTCTACCGAAGAGATGAATTTGAAAAAAACTATGGTGTAGCAGTGGGGCTACTTGTGACAGTAGTGGGGATGTCGAAGATTAGTTTCTCTTGCTTCTTTGCTCGTTTTTTTTCTTTAATTGACTCCCGTCCCTGAAGAATTTTCACTTCAAAAAATAAGTGTTTCACATAATAGTTAATTGTTAACGTCACTATTTAATTTTCAACTAAAGTAATGAATCTTCTTCAACAGAAATGAGTTTTTAATAAAAATGTTTCTTTTCCTTAGAAGTTTGTCTTTTTCCTGGCTAAGATTGAAATATTAATTAAACTCAAATGTAATTAAAGCGAAATTTTAAAACTACCATCCTTTAATATTTTCTCCTGATTTTATATTAGGCAAAAATTTCTTTACAAATCGTGAAAATAACTTTATGAAACAAATACTCAAGAAATGTTAGAAATGTTCTCATATATATTTGCAGCATAGATAAGGTATCAAGACGATCGATTTTCAATAGAAGATACGGATAGCCATTGTATTTCACTTCCTGCAATTTTCTCCAATATTTTCCCATCCACTTTTCCCCGACTTTCTTTCTTTATACCAACAGAAGCGTATATTAAAAAAAGGTGATTATGCACTATTTCAACCGTTCAAAGGATTCAAAGTACTGCTTCAATGCTTACATTTTTTATTGACGTTCATTTTTTTCACCCTTGGGAAAAATGACCAAATGTCTGTAAATAGAGCGAAATATACGCGTGTCTACATCGTTCTCTTTTAATTTCAAGTATGCGGGTTCGTATTTTCCTCCTTTCTTCTCTTCTGTTTCAGACCAGAGCTCTCCTTTTTAATTTTCCAGGACATAAATATCACTTATTCATTTTGTCCATACTTTACAATAGGAATATTTTTTATATGGAACATTAATTATAAACGAAAAAAGAAATTTACCAGCCGCTAATATTACTATTATTATTTTATTATATGATGCATTAAACATTAAAGTCCTCGTATTTTTCTGGACTTTTGGCCAGGGGAGAGAAAATTGCAAAAAATCAACCCATGAGTTTATAACAAATGTTTATACCAAATGAATTTTTCGCAAAATCATTAGTTTCTTAGGTTTACTTTTATATTTGTTTTTTAAGCTTATATTATTATAATTTTACTTATATCTTGAAGAAAATATTTTAAAAATTTGAAAATTGCGGATGTCAAATTAAAATTTCAGCAAAAATATCATTTTTCCAATAAATAATTTAATTGTCAAAGATAAAAAGATTAATTTTCAATCAACTGGATTTTTAAACACGAAAGATGGAATATTCTTCAAAAATGCAAATTTTCTAACGGAAAGTTTAATTTTCCAACTCAAAAATATGAATTCTCAACAAAAAGTTTAATATTTAACCAAACATATAATATCTCAACGAATAATGTAATAGTTGATATTTCAAACGAACAAGATGTTACTTTTATATAAAAATCATTTGAAATCATAAAAAAAATATTTAAAATCGTAGAATTTTCTATTAAAAAGATACATTTTTGACCAAGAAGATTTATTCTTTTTTCTTCAGAAAAAATGAATTTTCATAAAATAGTTAGATTTTGAACTAAAATGGTGAATTTTCTACATAACTAGTAAATTAAAAAAAAATTTTATGGGCAAAAAGTTGTATACGTTTAAAAAATTTTTTTTTCTGGAATTTTGTTTTCTCTTCAGGCATATTTGAACAAAACTTTTTCTTTTTCGACGGTATTGGAAACAATCCCGAAGAATTTTCAATAATTTTCAAACAATTCTTGGTTAATTCCAACAATTTTGAAAATTTGTCACAAGAGAAAATGAAAATCCGGCAAAATATGCTGTAAGAGAAATCTAAAATCCGCAAAGATATGCCAGAATGGAAAATTAAAGCACGCATGTAATCCCGCAATTCCGGTTGAGGAAATGGGGTTAGGAAACTCTTCACACAAGGAAATAATATCTCACAAGAAAAAATTAAAATTTGGAAAAATATGCCGGAAGAGAAAATTTAAGATCGCATACAATGGTGCAATTCCTGTTGAAAAAATAAGACATTGAACTGCTCTCCAAGCAAGAGATTAATATAACGAAAGAGAAAATTAAAATTCGGCAAAATTTAAAATGCAGCAAAATATGCTGGAAGAGAAAATAAAAATCCAACTGAACGACTATTTTCTTTACAAATCTTTTGTTGATAAAAACTTCATATCCATGCAATTTAAAAATAAAATAAAAATCCTTAGAGATTTGCAATATTTCTAGGCAGTCAATAGGCCGTATCAGAATAAAACGAGAAGATAAAGAAAGAGATTATGAAAATCTTACAAAATTTGCCGGAAAAGAATATTAAATTACGGAAAAATATCTTTGAAATAAAAAGAAAATTTGGCAAAATATTGTAGCAATACAAATTAAATTAATGTAAAATATGTCGGAAGAGAAAATAAAATCCTGTCCAAGTATGGCGGCAGAGAAAATCAAAATCAAACAAAATATCCAGGGAAAGAAAGTTAATAATTAGCAAAATATGCTGAAAGAGAAAACCAAAATCCGTCAAAAAATGCCAGAAGATAAAATAAAAATTCGGCAAAATATGCCGGAAGAGAAATTAAAGCTCTGACAAAATGTGCCAGAAGAGAAAATACGTAATTTTCCTTAAAAAAGTCTTCTGTCGCAAAAAATTTCATAGTTGTGCAATCAAAAAAATATTATGATCCCTATAGATTTGAAATATTTCGAGGAAGGTAATATGCCTTTATCAGAGGAAGAAGAAAAAAGTAAACGAAAACTTTTGAGGAGAGGATCTTTTTAAAGCTACCCTGAATCTGTTAAAAGCTTGCCATTATTCGATATTCGTGAGGCGATATCGAAGAAAGACGTCGTCGAGATTTTAGTCGCTGAAACCACAAGGGATTACATTTTCCTCTTTGAGGCTCAAAGTAAGGAAATAGGGCAGATCTTTCTTCATTTATACTCTCTATCTCTATCTTCTATAATCGTCTTCCTCTTGTATTGTGATGCATTCATATTCGCTAGATCGAGAAAATTCATTCGTTAAGGCAAGTTAAAACTCCTTTTTCACAAGCTTCCCCGGCTGACACTCTCCTTCCTTTATTTCCCATCCTCAACCATAACTTTCCCTCTCTTACATTTCCCTTATACCATTTCCCTATTACCTTTCCTTAACCATTACCTTTCCTCCTTTACTCACCCTTATTTTTTAAATTCCCTTCATTCATTTCCGAACACTTACCCACTTTTCCTACCACCACTTCAAAAAAACTATTTTCCTTTTACTCTTCCTCAACCATCACTTTCCCTCCCTTATTTACCCTCGTTTTTTAACTTCCTCCCTTCATTTCCAAACAGTTACTTTACTTACTCTGCCACTATTTCCCTTATGCCATTTTCCTATTACTCTTTCTCAACCATCACTTTCTCTCCCTTACTTACTTTCATTTATCTTAAATCCCTTCACTCATTTCCAAACACTCGCCCTACTCTCCCTTCCACCGTTTCCTTTATACCATTTTCCTATTACTCTTCTTCAAATATCAGTTTCCCTTTAATACTTACCCTCATTTTTCTTAACTCCCTACACTTATTTCTGATCACTTACCCTACTTTCTCTGCTACCATTTCCCTTATACCATTTCCCTATTACCCTCCATCAACCATCGCCATCCCTCCCTTACTCACCCTGATTTTTTAAATTCCCTGCACTCATTTCCGAACACTTATCCTACATTTTCTGCCACCATTTCCCAAAAAATATTTCCTTATTACTTTTCCTCAACCATCACGTTCCCTCCCATACTTACCGCGATTTTTCTTAACTCCCTCCTCTCACTTTCGATCACTTACCCTACTTTCCCCGCCACCATTTCCTTTATATAATTTTCCTATTAGTCTTTCTGAACGATCACCTTCACTCCCTTACTCACCTACATTCTTTTATTTCCTTCTCTCGTTTCCGATCATTTACCCTATTTTCCCTGCCACCATTTCCCTTACTTTCTCTTCACCGCCCCTCATTTCCCACACTTCCTCTCCCATAATTTTACTGTTTTTCAACTCCTCCCCTTATTCCCCCTCAACCATCCTAATTTCCTTCCTCTCATTTTTCATAATGTTTCCTACTTTCTACTCCCGCATTTAATCTCCCTTTCTCTACTTTTTTCTCTCTGATCTCCCCTCTTTTATTAAACTTCCCCTCCCATCATTTCAGCTCATTTCCGGTTACTAACCGTCCTTGAAAAAATCACGACGAAAATAGTCGGCAAAAAATTTGAAAATATTTTTTTGATTTTTCAGAAACCTTATAAAGTTTTAAAATATTTGTAATCTTCTTGAAACCTCAGAATGTCACAAATAGCTTTTAAAAAAATAGAATTATTACTGAAATTTGGTAAAACCCTGTAAAATAAAAAAATACTAAAATGCTTGAGAATTATTTCTACATTTCTAAATGTTTCAAATAAATTGTAGAATTTTTAAGATTGAAAAAAAAACAGATTTTTACCAAAATTTAAAGGTTATAAATATTTTTTAAATTGTCTTTTAAAATGATTAGTTTTTTCTCTACATTTTTTTATATTCAGCAAAATTGAAAAAATTGTCTTAAAATTTTTCAGATTCTTTAGTAGAATTTTCAATACTTTGGAAGTGTTTTAAAATATTTTAAAATAATTTCTTTGATTTAATTAATGAAGATGATCAATCATTTAAACTTATCACAGGGTTCTTTTCAAATCCTTAAAATGTTTATAAATTTTATTCTCAGTAAACCATTCAAAATTCGTAAAAAGCTTCTACATTTTTGGGTAGAAATTTACAGAAATCTATATTTGTCAAATTTTTGCATCTTTTCTAGTGAAAAATTATTTAGGAATCTTTTTAAAACTTCTCAATATCTCTCAAACAAAATATCTCAATATCCGAAAACAAAAAAAAATTTATTTGATTTTTTTATAATTAATTTCTCGTGAAATTTTGACTTCGACACAAAAATTTCCCAGTTAGGGTAATAAATGGTTGAAAATGGTTATTTATGTTTTTCATTTTTGACATAATTATTTCACAATTTTTTTTAATGGATCGAATTCAAATCATTTTTATGACCGAGAAAATTTTGTTCGAAAAAGGTTTCAAGAAAATAAAAATTTTTCTAAAGATTCCTGGAAAATCTAAAAATGATTTTTATTTTGAAAACTAAGTTTTCAGAGAAAATTTAAAAAGATTTCTGAAAGGTTCTGAATGATTTTTGAAAATTTTGTAAAAGAATGTGGAAAATTAAAAAAAAAATTACTATTTTACAGGACCTTCTTTTCTTCTACTTGACTTACTTGACAATTATTTTTTGGTTAAATATTTTAAAAAATTGTAATTAATTCTTCTTAGTTAGCGATTTCACTATTAATTTTTTTTTTATTGAAACTGCTCAAGCATATTTAAAAAATTATATTTCAATAGCTGTAAACCAAATAAATAAATGAATTAAAAAATTTTAATTGTTATTTAAATTTTCATTTTGTTATCATATTTTGGGATACGACCCCTTTACATTATTCAATGGTGACTAAAATCGTCTTATCGGCCGAACATTAGCTTATCCCATATATTTCCGACTGGACGCGATAGCCAAGCAAGATAAACTAATCCAATATCCCTTTGGTCCGAAAAGGAATGAAAGTGGTTAAAAGCGAGCCACCTGCTAGGCAAGATAAATTTATATTCTCTCATGCAATACTCTGCTAAATTTCCGGCATGATGTCCTTCCTTTTTGTGTTTACTCGACACCCAAGGCTTTCGGAAACGCAACTTGATCGATAAAAAGCTTCGTTCGAATTAGGGTCACTACATATCAAAACTAGGTCGTCCGGCCGCTTGCCCCAATTTACCAAAAATAATTTTTCAAAAGATTCAATCAAGTACGAAGGACATGCACTTCTACCGTTAAGGAACTAGGCTGACTCGAGGATTTATTAAATCATTATAACAAATCTGAACGAACTTCTTAGAATCAAAAACCTTCTAAAAGTGATTTTAATGAAAAGTGAAAGAAAATATGTTAAAACTTTCCATCCCCCGTAACCTCCCCCTCCCTTCCCCCTCCCCCTCTCCCTCTCCCTCTCCCTCTGCTAACATTCCTCTCTATTTCGCTACAACCTTCCTTTCGCCTTCCTTTTTTACTTTAACCATGATAACTTTAAAAAATATTGAAACATAATAAATTTTTAAAAGATTTAACCATGCGCAAAGGACAAGCAGTTGTTCGCTGTTAGAACCACACTGACCACAATATTTATTTAATCATCTCAAAAAGGCTGAATTAACTTCTCCTAAACGTTAAGCTTCTGGAATTGATTAAAAATAAAAATAAAGAGTGCAGAAAAAATTTCCCTTCTATAAACCTAAAATATATATCATAATTTTATAACAATTCTTCTTTCTTTTTAATTACATCAATTAGTGATGATAAGTAATTTGGTCACACCCTCTTCTTTTTTCAAATAATTGTACTTTTCTCCTTTCATTTTAATTGTTTATCCCTACTCCTTTCGTATTTCCTTCTTTTTCATTTGCCCTCTTCCATTTCCTTTTCCTCAGTCCCTCCACTACGCTCTTTTTTCATTATACCTTTGCTCTTTTCTCTTTCACCTTCTCCTTTATCTATTTTCTTTTTCACTTATCTTGTTTCTTTTTCGCCTTTCCCAGTTCCCCTCAATTAAACCTTTTCCTCTTCATATCCGCGTTTCTCCCTTTTCATTTTTTTCTCATCTTTTGTATTCTGATTTCCTCTTTCAGTTTTCGCTTTCCTCTTTTTTCTTTTTCGGTATCCATTTTACGATTTTCCCCTTTTCACCTAGACTTTACCCTTATTTTTGTTTTTCTATTTCACGATTTCCTCTTCCTCACTTATTTCTCTACCATTTTCTATTTCCTATTGCCCATTCCGACTCTCAATTATCCTCTTTCCTCTTTCCTCTTTCCTCTTTCCTCTTTCCTCTTTCCTCTTTCCTCTTTCCTCTTTCCTCTTTCCTCTTTCCTCTTTCCTCTTTCCTCTTTCCTCTTTCCTCTTTCCTCTTTCCTCTTTCTCACTTTTTCTTTTTCGCCGACATTAACCAAAATAGGATTTGAAAGGCTTCAACGAAGTGCGAAGTACAAAAATTTGTACGTTGAACTGAAGAAGAGGATTACAAAAACAATGGTAAACCAAAATAAAGAGTAAAGGAACATATTTTCAAGTACTTCTTAAAATCTAAATCCTATTAGAAGCCGCATTTAGAATTTGTGATCTGGGTTGTTGTATTTTCCTCTTACGATTTTCTCTTTTAATTGTTTCTTTTCTCTTTTCTTACCCCTTTTCTCGATTTATCCTTTTCTTTTTGTCCTTTCCCATTTGCCCTTCCTTAACCTCTCCACCTCACACTCTTCTAATTTCACATCTTTCCTTTCATCTTTTCCCTTTTCCCCCTTCTTTACCCTTTCGCCCCTCTCGTTTTCCTTTTTTCTTCCCCATTTCTCATTACTCAAACTATCTTCCTTTCCATCTCCCTATTTCTTCTCTCTTCTTTTCCAGTTTTCTTTTTTCTTTTTCATTACGCTTTCCTCCTTTGTTTTTCGCATTTTTCTTTTCCCGTTCTTAGATCTCATTTTACAATTTTCTCGTCTCCTCTTAAGAATTTACCCTTATTTTCATGTTAAAATTTCCCTCTCCAATTTCTTCTTCTTAAAAATAAGTAACCCTACTAAGATATTAATATAAATTTTGCAAAAACCCTCTCCCTATTCAATCACTTTAATCAGGGATTGATAATACTTTTTTCATACACTCCTTAAACAATTGAAAATCGTATTTTATTAAACATATTCAAGCACTTATGATGTATGATATATAATAATAAAATATTCAAAAACAAATTTTTTTATTTATACATTACAAACAGTTTTTGTTAAAAATAAAATGCCCGAAAAAGAAATTATTTCAAATAAAAATTTTCCAAACTCATAAAATTGCCGTCATATAACAAATCAAATTGGAAAAATTTCTAATAAAAAATTCCCGAACAGAATTTTAGAAACTATTTGGGAAAATTTTCTTTTTGTCAAAATTTTTTTGACAATGTTTATATTAATTTAAAAAAAATATTGGTTTGCTTCAAATTTACTGCAAATTTCATTTACTCACAAAGTGGAATTCTGCATAATTTAATTCATAATGTCAGTTTGTTAGAATCATAACTCGCTTTTCATGTCACATATCCCACAAAAGCGAATAAAGTTTCATCATAAAGTTGTAGAGCGTTGCATTAAAAGTTGACTGATTAAATTTGGGTTAATTAATTCAATCATGGATTAGCTTCTATTATTCAACATTATTTCCAGGAATTCAATTTAATTACATTATATGACGCCAAGCATGGACCATAATAATTCTAAAAATTACACGTGCTACCAGGTCATTTAAAATCCCATTTAATTACCATGGGGAAATTTTGAATTTTCAAAAAACTCAAGTCATCTTCCAGGGTTTCATCAAAACGTTCAAAGTTTTTTATGGATTTAAGAGGAGTGTCTATGAAATAAAACCATATTAATATGGACAATTTCAATATTAACCATAACTTTTAAAACAATTTTTAATTGTTCAAACAAATTTAAATTATTTACACAATTATTTGTTCACCAAAAATGTGAAAAATAATTGTATTTTCTGATTTAACTGCAACGTTTTGTCAGTGTTTGGGGTAGTGCATTTTTCTAAAAATATTATGTAATTATTTAAACAAATAATTGTTGCTTATTTTCACAATTCCTAAAAATTAAGCCAGAGATGCCCACTTTTTTAAATTGGTATCCTATGCTACTTTTTGTTGAATAAATACATAATTTTGATACAAAAAATAAAATAAAATAGAAGACACACAATTAATTACGATTTTCAACGATTTTCTGGAAAAGTAATTATTGAAACAAATTATATTTATTCAGGTAATTAAAAAATTGTAAATTTATTCTTTCTATAAACTATACAGTCACGAAAATAATTGTATTTGTTTTATTTTATTTCATTTTTTCAGTTATCGAAAAAAAATTAATTGAGCAATTAAAGATTGTTTAAACAAATAGAAATTTATTAAATATTAAAAGAAACGTATCAAAATTATGTAATTATTTAACAAAACGTAGCATAGGATACTAATTTAAAAAGCAAGTTGGTATCTTTGGCTCAATTTTGAGCAATTTTGATAATAGACAACACATACTTATTTAAATAATTAAATAATGTTTCCAAAAAAATTTGACACTTTAAAAAATGACAAACAATTACTTTTCAATCAGAAAATACGATTATTTTTTCACATTTTTTGGGAATAAATAATTGTTTAAATAATCTACATTTGATTAAACAATTACGAATTGTTTAAAAAGTCATTGTCAATAGTTGAATAGTCCAACAATGATTATTCCCATAAAAGATACGAAGGAAATCGTTAAAAAGTAACAATAAAACGTAAAAATGTAGTTTTTTTATTTTAGGGTCATATTTGGGGCGCTCCGGGAACATAGGGGTTGGTTGAAAATGATATTTACTTGTATGGTTTTATTTTGTAGACACTTTTCCTAATTCCCAAAAAAACTTGGCACGTTCCGATGGAACTCTGGAACATTAGTTTAATTTTTCGAAAATTTCCCCATGTTAATTAAATAGGATTTTGAAGTGCCCGGTGACACGTGTTAATATTCGAACTCGAAAAAGAAAATGACATATTTTTTTTTGCCAAGGAGGCGAAGTGATGGAAAATATGCAAATTGAGGAGAAACAAGGTGAGGAGGAGTAGGGGAAGTGAGAGTAAAATCCGGAATAAGGATAAAGGGGAAGTGATAAAAAATGCGGGAAGGGAAAGTGGTGGCAGTGATGGCAAATGAGCGGAAAAGGAGTAGGGGAAACAAGCTGAACTGAGTGGAGTAGGGGAAATTACAGAAGAACAAGGAAAAATAAGAGTAAGAAAAGAAAGAGGTAATATGGGAAGCGAGAGGATTAGCGAAAAAAGAAAGAAGTGTAACCGGGAGAAAGCGACGTGTGAGAGAGTAGGGGAAATTAGCTGAAATGAGGGAGGTGGGGGAGATTATAAAAGGATTAACGAAAATGATAGAAGTAGAAGTGAAATGAGACTAAATAAAGAAAGAGGGTGTAGTAGGGTAAATAAAAGGATTAGAATAAAAAGAAATAAGTTAAATGAGAAGGATGGCAGGAATAATGGGAGTAGTAGGGAAAATAAAGAAAGTAAATTAGGTTAAATTAGGGTCACGAAGGTGAGGGAACTAGTGGAAAGGGAAATCAGTCAAATTGAAGGTAACAATTGGAAATGTGGACAGGGGTAGTAGGGGAAATTAGAGTAAATGATAGAAGAGAAAGCATGGAAAGTTATAGGAAATGAGTGGTGGGAAAGTAAAGGAAATTCTGGAGAATTAGTGAAGTGGAAATAAGTGAGGTGGAAATAAGTAAAGTGAGGGAATATGAAAAGGGGAAGTGAGAAAGTAAGGAAAGCTGATGTAGGTGAAGTAGGGGAAATAAGGGTGAGTAGGGGGAATGATTAAGAATGAACTAAGAAATTTAAACATCGCGAAATTTAAAAATCCATTATAACTTTTGGATTTGAAAACGAATGTTTTTGTTGGAAATTCATATTTTCGGGGCGATAATTACACTTTTGTATAGAAAAATCGTTTCGTGAAGAGAACAATTAAATAGTTCAATCGAAAATTTAACTAATGGAGAGAATATTCAAAGGTTTTGTAAAAAAATCGATTTTTATGTGAGAAATTAATCCTTTGTTCTTAAAATTGAACCAATTGACTTTTGGTTAAAAATTGATCTTTTCAGTTGAAAAATTCAACTATTTGATTAAAAATTTGTCTTTTTTGGTAGAGAATTAATTTTCTTGGTTGAAAATTGGACTATTCGTTTTTTTGTAAAAATTTCATATTTTTTTGGTTAATAATGCAACTGTTTGTTTAAAAATTGTTTTACTTGTAGATGCACCTATTTTGTTGAAAATTCGTCTTTTTGGTTCAATTCAACTCCTTTCGATTTACAATGAAAGTTTTTCTTCTGTAAAAATATAAACTATGAAATTGGTTAATTTTCTCATCAGATATTATTCAAAATGATGGTGGTAACCTCTTATAATTTTAGAAAATGTTGTTGAACAACAAGAATAATAAAATTCTTATTGTGAATTAACTAAAAATTTTATCATTTGAAAAAAAAAATTTCTAATTTAGACTCCAACGTGAAATCTTTTGAAATGTCCTGCATTTGAAAAATACTAAGACGACAAATTTTTTGATTATCTTAAAATTTTCTAAGAATACACTAAAAATATCAATTTTTGATATTTTTTTGATTCAAAATTAATATAATTGTGCACATACGAAAAAAAATAATATTCTAAAAACTTATATTTTCTTTTTAGGAGTACCTCCAATTCTGAAAAAAAAAATTCTCAAAAGGAAAATTTTAAATCATCTCCTTGAAAATCCTTTCAAATCCGTTGAAACTTCCTGAAAAAACTCTAAAGAGTTCCACTTTATAAAATTCTTCGAAATACTTTCAAATTATTAAAATAAATTAAAAAATTAGTTAAAATATTGTATAACAAATAACGTATGATATTTGAAAATACTCGTTATTTTAACTTTGAAATCTATTGGAACTTTCCGAAAAAAAATACTCTAGAGGTGAATTTTGTTTTAATTCTTTAAAATACTTTCAAATTGTTATCATAGATTGAAAATTAGTTAGAATTTATTATAAATGACATAAAATCTTAAAAAGTACTCGTTATTTGACTTTTGAAATATTTCAAAATGCTCTCAACTGGCTTCATTTAAAATAAGAAAAATTTTTCTATGAAAAATGTTAAAATTCACAAAAAAATTCAATAATTTTAACAATTTTTTTGCAACTGAATATCTTTTGACTGTCGCTTTTTACTAATTTTTGAGAAATGATTGTGTTTTTTTCGAAAAAATAAGCCGTCATTATACTAGTAGAAACTTATGTTGTTTTGTTGTTAATTCAAAAAATTTTTTATTAAAAATAATATTTTTTATTTTTGATTACATCAGTTATAATATTTTGATTCTTAAAATTGTAGAAAAACTATTTTTTCAGATATCTTACTATTGGCACGACAACTACCTTCAGTTCTTTGATATACTTTCAAATGATTAAAATAGATTGGAAAGTAGTTAGAATTTAATGTAAATGAACTAGACAAAAATTTATTTTTAACTAAAATGATGGATTTTCTAGTTAATTGATGATTTTTTGAACTAAAAACGATGAATTCTCAACCAAAAATTAAAAGTAGTTACATTTTATATTTAAAAATAAACGTTCAACTAAGAAGATTAACTTTTGTAAAAAAGATGAATTTTCATAAAAATAAACGGATTTTCAACTAAAAAAGATAAATTTCCAACAACAAAAAAGTAATTATAAAAACAATAGTTAATTTTTTAAACAAAGTGACGAATTTTTAAACTAAAATAATGAGTCTTTGAATGAAATAGTTAAATTTTAAACCAAACAATTTAAAAAAATGTTAACAAAAAAAGTTAATGTTTCAACTAAAATTATAAAGTTTACAGTAAAAATAATTCATTTTGAACTAAAGGAAAAACACATTTGCAAATGAGTGTCTCTTTTAGCAATCAAGGAGATAAATTTTGAATTAAAATTAAGAATCTTCAACCAACAAATTAAGTTTTAACAAAGAGTTTAAATTTGAAACAAGTAATTGAATTCTCATTACAAAAAGATAAATTCAGAACGGAAAATGTTGCACTGAATATTTCAACCAAAAAAATATTTTAATTCTTACTCAAAAATAGTTGACTTAAACCAAATAAATTACTTTTCCACAACAGTTAAATTTTTAACCAAAGAAGATTTTTTATTCAAGAGAGAAAAAATGGCTGAAAATGGTTTAATTTTAAAGCAATAAAGATTAATTTTGAATGAGGACAATTAATTTTGTACAAACAAAAAACGAATTATCAACAAAATACATTAATTTGCAACCAAAAAAATTAGATTTTTAACCATAAATATAACAGTTAAATTTTCACTTAAAATAATTAGTTTCAAACAAAAATTATAATAAATTTTCAAATGAATAGTTAATTACATTAATATAAAGATACTTTTATAAATAAAAAATCATTTTTAGTCCATTTTAAATTTAAATTTAAAAAAACTGAGCCCGCTTTGAAAAAAATTTCCTAACATTAAAAGAAAATTCTCCCGACTTTTCCAGATTTTCCGTACAGGAATATAAGAGAAAAAATAATAAAAAGTAAAAACAGGGGTGTTACGAAAAGTACGAAATCATTTTTGTCCCTTTTCCTTAGTTTCGGTTAGAGAACAGTGAAAAAAATTATAAAATTTCTGTGCATAATAAAATTGACAAAAATTGAAGATTCATTTATGTCAAATTTAATTATTACAATGTTAGTAAAAAATATTGATTCTTAACTAATAAAAGGGGAATTTTCAATAAAATAGTAAAATTTACAATCCAGCTCAGCTAAATCAAAATTTAAGAGATTTAAATTAGATTAAAGTCAAAATTAAAAATTCTATTTAACGTTTTAAATTTCTAACCAAACTGATGAATTTTGGATATAAAAATGAATTCTCAAGAAGAACTCAAATAATTAATATTTTCAGCAAAAAATATTCTAATTTTAAATAAAAAACTTTTAAATTAAGCCATAGAATATTAATTTTTAACAGAAGATTTGAATTTCAAAAAAAAAAGATTTTGGATTTTTTAGTAGAAAATATTTGATAGATGCATTTACAGTAAAAAATTAATTTTCACCAAGAAAAAAAGAGGAATATTCAACAAAAGTTTTTAATTTTTAATAAAGAGGTAAACTTTTTAATAAATTGAGGCTCTATTACATTAAAAGTAATTTTTTAAGTCAATAGTTAAATTTGCAACATAGAAGATGAATTTCCTACCAGAGAAGGATAATTCTTAACAAAATAGATAAATTTTCAAACTGCTTTTTAAATTTTTATTAGAATTTTCAGCTTTGCAGTTAAATATTCAAACAAAAATATAATAGTTTCAGTTTATTTAAAAAAAATAATTGTTTAAGCAATAAAATAAATTTTCACCCAACAAGGTTAAATAATGTATGTGAACAAAAAATTTCGACAAACAATTTACTTAAATTTTAAGTTAAAAAAACTAGTTTTTAATAAAAAAAAACTAATTTTCAAAGAAGGAAATTTATTTTTAACCAAGAATTTAAATTTTTTCAACCAAACATGGGATAAATGAATTTGTAGTTGAAAAAATAATTTATAAAAATGTTGGAAAAATAGTTAAGTTTTGAAAAAAATGTTTCAAAGTAAGTAATTTCATTTTTAACTAAGAAGTTGAATTATGAACCAAAAAAAGATTTGCCAGTCAATAAAGAAAAAAAATCATCACTTAAATAATCATTTCTTACCAAACCGATTGAATTTTCAACTACAAAAGACGATTATTCAACCATAAAGGGCAATTTTCACAAAAAATACCAATTTTAAACAAAATATAAAAATTTTTTAATTGTTACTCAAAAAGATGAATTTTCAACAACAACAAAATAATTGTTTGAATTTCTTTTATAAGAATAAGTTCTTGAGCAAAGAAAAATAAATTCTCAACTGAATAAATTAAGTTTCTACCAAAAAGAATAAATACCTACACAAAAAATTTCGACAAACATTTAAGTTCAATTTTAGGTTAAACAGTTGATTTTTTAATAAAAAAACTAATTTGAAAATAAAGAAATGAATTTACAACCATGAAAATTGATTTGGTATCAAGAAAAAAAAATACATAAGTTTTCAACCAAATATTTGAACTGTTTAAAAAAAAGCTAGCATAATAGTAAAATTAAAAAAAAAAAGATTTCTTATCTGAAATGATGAATTATCAGCCAATAAATTCCAGTTTCAACAAAGTCATCTATTTTGTAGCTAATATTTTAAAATAATTGTTGTGACTATTTTATTTCAAATCCGTAAAATATTTGCAATGCAAATTAATTTTTTTCTTCATCAAAAGGGTGTTTTTTAATTTCTCGGGGGGGGGGGTGAACTTTTCTATCCTTTTTAATTTTAAGCCCTATTTGATCAGTTTCTACGACATTCAGGCTAAGCTAAAAATTTGTGTATCAAACCTGTGAGAAAACACGAATTTTTACGTTTGAGGGTGGTTTAACCCCCATGGGTTTCAAAATCCCCTTGTTTAAAAAATTTATGACAAATTTACATTTATTTTTTTCCCAAAATTAAATGTTTTTTAAGAACGAATTGTTCTCGTTAACATTCGAATGAATAACAATAACATAAAATAAAATAATGATGGATAGCAGAAAGAAATTGATTAAATTGCACATTTAAAGACAAGTGAAATTATTCTGATAATTCGAGAAAGGTCAACTCTATTGCGACGTTGACCTAAATTCCTGCTCTTTCAAATAGACAGTTCTACTGTTACAAGCTTAGGGAGGATTTGTTGTTGAGAAAGGTGGAAGGGTGTTGGAAAGAGAAAACGTGAGGTGACATCTAAAAACTTGCTACCCTAGTTTTCAAATTGAGGGAAAGATCTTTAAACATTTTTTTACTTCCACCCTGGTAAGAAAATCTTCAGTATTTTCTCTTTAAAAAATCAGTGAGGGATGGGCATCGTATTTAAATTACGTATCAGCTCAATGGGGAGGGGGGGGGGGTCGAAATATTCATTTCCAATTTGTCATGGAAGGGAGGCTAAGTAAAAAATGAATTTATCAGGGAATTTTAGGGGTCGGGATAAAGTCAGGGATTTCACAAAAAAAAAGAACATCTTGATAGTCGTGGAATTTTTATAAATCTAAATTTAAATAAGAATATTTTAGAAATTTTTTGATTTCAAATTGAAAAGCTTTTGTTCAATTATAAAATCTTTTAGGTTAAAAATGTTACAAGTTTGACATTTTATTATTTGAATATTATTTATCAAGAAAAATTAAAAATGAATGAGGGAAAAATAAAAAATTCTTGTAGGGTTGAAAATGAACTATTTTCGTAAAAAATTTACTTTTTTAATAAAATTAATTGTTTGGTCTTGAAAGATTAACTAAAATCTTTTTTTTGGGTAAAAATTCAACTTTTTTCAAAATTTTCTTTTTAATTCAAGAATTAATCTATTTTTCTAGAAATTGCACATTTCTTGAATAAAAATGCATTGGTTTGTTTGAAAATTCAAGAATTTTGTTGAAAAAAACTTCTTTGCGTAAAAATTCAAATGTTATTTCAAAATTATTTTTTCAATTAAAAAGTTTTTTTTTTAGGTTGAAAATTTAACTATTTTTGGGGAAATTTTACTTTTCGACTAAGATTAATATTTTGGTATTGAAAAGTCCACCTACATATTGTCTGGATGAAAAATCAACAAATGTTTTTTTGAAATTAGTCTTTTCAATTAAAAAATTCTTATTTTTGTAATTTAAAAAATCAACAATTTTGTTAGAAAATTTTGATGGATGAAAATTCAATTATTTTTTCAAATTTTAAAACAAATTTGTAAATGTATCCATTTAATTAGAAATGGGAGCTTTTTGTACAAAAATGTAACTGTTTATTTGAAAATTCAAGTGTTTTGTTGAAAATTCGTCTTTTCAGGTTGGAAATTCAACTGTTTTTGTAAAGCATTTACTTTTAGAATAAAATTCATTTTTTGGCGTTGAAAGATTAACTAAAATATATTTCGGGTAAATATTCAACTATTGTTTGAAATTCAATTTTTAAATCAATAATAAATCATTAAAATTAATATTTTAGTGTTGAAAAATCAGCTGAAATGTTTTTTTGATAAAAAAATCAACAATTTTTTTTTAAGTTTGTCTTTAGAGCTTAAAAATGCATCTATTTCAGTATAAATTACATCTAATTGGATACACATGCAACTTTTAGGTCGAAAATTCAACTATTTTGTTGAAAATTCGTCTTTTTGGGTTGAAAATTTAATAAATTTAAAGAAAATGTACTTTTTGATTAAATTTAATATTTAGATTTAGGAAATTCAACGAAAAGCTGTTTTAAATGAAAAATCGACTGTTTTCTTAAATGTTCTTTTTAATTTAAATAATCATCTATTTTTGTGGAAATTGTACACTTCTTAAATATAAGAATGTACGTGTTTAAAAATTCTACAATTTCTTGAACAAAAATTTCGTTGTCTAAAAATTCAACTGTTATTTCAAAATTGTCTTTTTAATTAAAAATTTCTCTTTTAAGGTTGAAAAGTCAACTATTTTCGTATAAAATGGAATTTTTCACCTAAATAAATATTTTGGTATTGAAAAGTCAACAGAAATATTGTCTGGATGTAAAGTCAACAACTGTTTTAAAATTATTGTTTTTAAATAAAAAATTAATCTATTTTCGTAGAAATTGTATCTTTCTTGGATAATAATTCACCATATTGTTTGAAAATTTAGCAATTTTGTTAAAACATCCTTTTCTAAATAAAAATTCAACTACTTTATTTTAAATTGTCTTTTTAATTAAAAAATTCATCTAATGTTAACTGCTACTCTTACTTTCTTTTTAAATCGACAATTTTGTTACAAAAAAACTTTTTTGGTTATAAATTCAACTGTTTTTTGTGCCTTTTTAATTTGACAGTTAATATTTTTTGTAGAATGCAAATTTAACTAATTTACGAATTTTTTTAAAATTAAAAATTAATCTATTTTAGTAGAAATTGCATGTTTCTGGATAAAAATTCAACTTTTTGGTTAAGAATTCCTCTTTTTTTGGTGCTGAAGATGCAGCTATTTTCGTGGAAAATTAATTTTTCATTAAAATTCATATTTTGGTGTTTAGAAAAAAAACTGAATCTTTTTGTCGATACAAAAACTATTTTTCAAATAAATTGTTTCATTTAAAAACTCATGTATTTAAGCAGTAATTCCCTTTTCTTAAATAAAAATGTAACTGTTTGGTTCAAAATTCAAATTTATTATTATTAATCCGTCCTAAATTCTTAAAAATGGTTTCAAATTCTTTTAAGCTCTTTTTAATTATTCATAATTCTTTGAAACTCACGTTGTATTCTTAAGCATTTAATCAAATTGTTATCCATTCCCTTAAATTCTCTCAAATTCATTTGAAATCTAATGAATTCAGATTCACATTTTTTAGATTCATAATTGTTTTTTTATTGAATTTTAATTTGTATAAATTTAAACGAATTCTCATTTTCATTATATTGATTCAAATTAACTCGAATTCAATTTAATTCTTTAGTCTATTTTTTTTTTCAAATTTATCCAGAATTTTTGTAATCCTTGTTTTGTCCTCGATTTCATGAAATTTTGCGAATTCCGAGAACTTGATAAATTCCAAGGAATATTTAATAATGCTAAAGAGTCAGAGAAATTCAGAAAAATTGAAAGAATTCAATAAATTCCATTACTTAGGGGAATTCAAATAATTCAAAAGTTCGGATAGAATTGAAAGAATTTAGAGAATTACAAGAATTTCAGGGAATTAGAATATTCAAAGATTTTAGTGAATTCAGAAAATTATTAGGAAATCAGAATACCCCAGGAATTCAAGATATTCAATAATTTGCGAAAATTTTAAGACATCAAAGATTTCTGAAAATTTAGTAGTCTGGAGATTTTTAGTAATCTATAGTATAAAAGGAATTTAGAATATTTAAGGAATTTTGGGAATTCCAAACCTTCAAGATATTTTAGAATATTCAAGGATTCCAGGGAATTCCGAATATTCCCGGAATACAGTGAATTCCAAGAAAACAAAGATTTTAGAGACTTCAAGAAAGTCAGATGTTTTCAGTTATTTATAGAGAATTCAAGGATTCCAAGAAATTCAACAGATTTGAAGGGGTTTAGAGCGTTTTGATAATTGTAGTAATTTTTGGAATTCAGAATATTCAAGATTTCATAAAATTTAGTGAAATCAAGTATCTTAGAGAATTTACGGAATTTAAAAAGATTTTTAAAGATTTAAAATATTTTTATTTGAACTTTCAACTGAATAGTTAATTTTTAACTAGACAGTTACATTTTCAAAAATAAATAAATAAAAATCTCAACGGAAAATTTAAAAGAAAATGTTTCAACCAAAAAGATTTTATTTTGAAATTACAAATAATTGAATTCAACCAAAATGTTTCAAATAACTATTTATTTTTTAAGTTTGTTTGTCCTCCAAGTTAGAAAAATATAAATTTTTCTAATCTGTCTGAAATATAGATTTATATTTTAACAAACAAAAAAATATAATTTTTTTCCCTAGAATCTCGAGAAATCTATTTTATTTTCTTGAAAAACGTTTCAAAATTCTCAAAAACATACTATTTTAAATTGCATGTAAATAATCTATTAAAAGATAAATATTGTTAAAAATATTTTATTTCTAATAAATAGAAAAAACAAGGCACCAGAACTTTTTAAAAATATTTTAATGATTTTTTAATTGGTTGAAAAAATTATTTTTAAGTTTAGAACAAGTATTTTTTGAACTTTTTTGTATAGGTAAAATTGTAGAAGTAAAAATTTAAAACATTTAAGAAATTCAATTCTCGACCTAAAAATCTCCGAAGCTACATGAATCAGTGAAAATTCACTTCGAATCAGTGATTATTTACTGAAGTTCCAATACTTTTATTTTTTTATTTTTTAGTTCCAATAATTTTTACGAGAAAGGTATTAAAGTTTGTGTGACTCTTACTGGAATTTCAGTAACTGTTTCTACTTAGTTATTTTAGATATTTTTAGTTAAATTTCACTAATTTTTAATAAATTTGTACTTATTTGGAGTCAAAGCGAAAAAAGGAAAATAATATTTCAGTATGTCGATAAAAAAAAACTTGCCGTCTCTTTTCCTGCTCTACGCTCTGTAAATCCACATGAACCGTACATCCAATCAATAGGGCAATTTACGCCTAGTTGAGCGTTTTTGTCAGGAGGATCAATATGCTTTATGATGACTGATTTCCCCATGAAATTTGTGACAAAATTTTTCATCATTTTCTAAAATGAATTGTTTAAAATATTTTCCAAAAATTGCAAAAGATTTAAAAAATTGTCCAGAAAGAATCTAAGAGATTCAAAGGTAATTTTAAAAATTTTTCAGAATTGCAAAAACATTCGAGAAAAATTTAAATAAATTTTAAAACTAAGGAGGCTCTGAATGTCTTGAAATATTGAAAAAAGAATTTTATAAAATTCATGTGAAAAATTTAAATTATTGTTTATTTTGAAAATCGAACTTTAAGATCGTATAAAAAAGTGTTTTTAACATATCAACCGATTTTCTAAAATTTTGAAAAAGAGTGTAGAAGGTTTTAAAGCAAAATATTTTTATTTGGTAAGATTAAAAAGTCAAAAAAAAAGTTAAGTAAAGTCAAGAAATATTTAGAAGAATTGAAGAAATTCAAAGCGAATTTTACATTTAAAAAATTTGGTAGAAATTTTGAATAATTTTTTTAAATTTTGGGAAAAATTTGAGGCATTAAAAAATATTTGTATTCACCTTCGTGGAGACTTTAATCATTTATTTGTGCTAAAAAATATATGTTAAATTTATTAATAAAAAATGTAGGTATTATTTTATAAATAATAAAGAGTTCACCATTTCAGATATTTAAAATTAACGAATTACAAATTGAAAATCGTTAATATTCATAATAATTATAAATAATTTGAATCCTTAAAACAAAACTACTTATTTAAAAAAAATTAATTTACATTTCTTTAAATAATTAATATTTTGCAAAATTATTTTTTGAATTCAAGTCTTGTTAATCTTAAAATTTAAAAATTGTAAAAATTTCAATTGCGTCATTTTGGTTGTCAAATTAATTTTTTTAAATGACATTTTATCTATTTTGGTTGAAATATCGACTATAACACTTTTTTGTTGAGAATTCATCCTTTAAGGTTAGAAATTCAATTATTTATCGAAAATGTATTTATTTTGTTAAAAAGTTATCTTTTTGGTAGAAAAATCATTCTTTTGTTTAAAATATATAATTAAATTTGAGCAATATTATTTTGTATCTCAAATATTGTTTGATTCCGGTTATAAAAGATCTGATCCTGGGGGGGGGGGGTATTTTGTTACAGTACGTTACAATACAAATATATAATATTTATATTTTTCTGCATATATTTATTATAATGTAGAATTAATTTCAAAGTTGCTTTATCAGGAAATCATTTTATCGAAAAAAATGCAATTTGTTTATTAGAATATTTGTGATCATGGTAATTGTTTACTAATTGTTACTTGCCGCATTATATACTACTTCTAAAAGATATTTTGAAATTTTTAATTTTAAAAGTCAATTATAAAGAATAATTTATAATTAATTTATAAATTTAAAAGTGTTTGTGAAAATAATTGTTTATATACATTTTTTTATAACAATTGACTATAATTTCAAACTGAATATTTATGTTTCTGAATTAATTTCATAATTAATACTATCTCCACAATCTAATCCAAGCTCACTGCCCAGCAAATAAATTGTACTAAAAACTGGCGACAGTCACGAAAGCTTCTCTGAAAAACTCAACAAACTCCTGCTCAAATCTGGCACGAAATTCAGCGCATAATTCAGATAAAAACCTGCAACGAGGTGATAAGGAAGCAATAAAAATGTAAGTGTCGTGGACTTTTATGATTGTATGCTTTACTCTACTTTGCCTTTCGTACATTTTAAATTAAAGCCTTTACTTTTAAAACGAAAAAAATTACGTGAGAATATCATTATTTAAATTTATTTTTTCATTCAAATAATTATTTCATTAACCCCTAATAATGCGTCAAAAGTATATCATCTTTATAATCAATAATCCATCAATTAATTTAACGCTTCAAATTAATATGATTCAATTTTAAAAAGCTTGATGCAAGATTCGACAATTATTTTTATTTTATTTGCTTATTTATTTCTATATTTCTATACTTATATTTTTATTTATTTTTATTCATTTTAAAAACTTAAAATTTAATCAATGTTTGAAATTGTTTAATTTTTAAATTTTCAAGATTTAATTTATTCATATTTATTGATTTATTGTTTTAATTAATTAATTCTTGACTTTGAAATCTTGAAACTTTTGAAATCTCTTTATTTTAATCAATATAAATATTATTTAAAACATTTGATCTAAATTTCAACAATTTTTTAAAATTATAATTTCTATAGGAAATATATTTCGACACAAAAATCTAACCCGTTACTTTAGACAAAAAATAAAAGAACCTCAAATTCGATTGATGTAAAGTGTAAAAAAGGCACTTGTTAATACTGTTTACCAACATTTTTTAAATGTGAGAGAATTTCATTTAAATCTATAAAATTTTTGGGATTCTTAAAAATGAAGAAGTATAGGAAGAAATTATATTTAAATATAAAACATTTTATATTAAAGAATTAAAAATTAATCAATTTAATAACTAAGATTTTTAAATTCAAGATTTAAAAACTGAATATTTTAAACAATTATTGAGAATAAAACTGTTTTAAAATTAAGTATTCAAGAATGCATAATTTTAATTATGCTTTAAAAATGCTTCAAATAAAGAATCTGACCCCCTTTAACTCAATTAAAGTATTATTTAAAAAATTATGTCCAAAATGTCCTTTTTCCAATTAAATTAAAATGTTCAAAATAAGAAATAAAGAATGGCGATTATAAAAAATGCCCTCGGCCAATTCAGAACAAAATTACAATCCTAAATTTCCTTTTCCTCGAGTTCATAAATTCAGAAAATAGAAAATGTCAATATTTCAATTCGGAAATAAGTGCAAAATAAAAATTCCATCTTCGAATTCACGAACAAATTCAGCACCAATATTTCCTCCCTTCCGGTTCCATAAAAATGTAGAAAATAAAAAAAATTTACCTCCTTCGTTTCGGAAAAAAATTGAAATTGAAAAATTAAAATTTTATAACTCAAATGGATGTAAAATAAAAGCCATTAGAAATCCAATGATTTTATTAGATAATTAATGGGTGCTACTTAACACGCTATGGACATTTTTTCTACTGAAAGACTTTGAAATTATATTTTTATTTAAATTTTTAATATTTTAATTTCATTAGAGTTTTGATGTATTGAGTAAGTGGTTAAGTAGTTAAGACTTGATTTGAAATTTTTTTCTGAAATTAATCAGAGAAAGATAAATTGGGCTAATTCGATTATTTTTTTTAGATCTGTTGCAATCACTTCTAAAATCTTCAAAATACCTAACAATTAAAAATATGTTATTGTAGATTTGTCGAATTATTTATATTTTAATATTTTCAAAAATCCAGAAAGATGCGCTCGTGCAGTTGCTGATAATATTATAATATTTAATGAATTATCAGAAATCTTAGACTTCTAATTAAAGATGAATTCCGATCATGAAATTCGTACTTTAAATCAGAAATGTACGAATAAATCAATTATGAAGGTAGAATAAATCAACTCATCACTAACGAGGCTCTCCAACTTTGATAACACAGATTCTTCCTGTTCAATTAAGAGGATTTTGATGAAAAGCCATATTTATATTAAAATCACATTTTAAATTAAACTATATTTTAATCTTCTTACATAAATCATGAAAAGAATCGTGTTATAAGGAAACTAAATTGTTGTTTCGAAAAAGAGGAAATTAAAAAGGAAAATTCATTTCTGAAATATTGACTTGCAAATTGCACTTGACTTCCTTTATTCCTAATCAATAACACCGTTGCTCTGATTTTATCATTTTCTTTTCTAATGAAATATTTATTCCTTTTCGCAAAAAAAAAAGACTTTATATATACGAAGTTACGAAGCATTCTTTAGGCTAAAAAATTGTTTGGTAGTAAAAAACATTTTTTCATTGTTTAAATAATCGTTTGTTAAAAAAGATAAATTTTCAAGAAAAGAATTTAGCAGTTGGTACTTAAATTCAATATCTCCATTATTTTGAATACCAACTACTAAATATTTGTATTGAAAAGTGATCTTTTTCGTTTAAAATTCAACTACTAGGTTGAATCTTTGAACCGATTTGTTAAAAAAAACTTTTTTGGTAGAAAAAAATCTTCTTGGTTAAAAATTTCACTATACTGTATTGAATATTGAACTATTTTATTAAAAATTAAGTTGTTGTATTGAAGCTTCATTAGTTTAGTTAAGAATTCATATTTTTGTTGAAAAAATTAATTTTTTAGGTAAAAATTAATTTTTTTTATTAAAAACTAATCTTTTCAATGATCATTTGACTACTCAATTTTTTTTTAAATTCTCAGTTTTTTATTGGAAATTCAACTACTAATTTATTTTGAAAGTTCACCTCAAAGTCTTTTCCAAAACCAGTTATAATTAACAATAAAATATTTTCCTTGACTTTATAAATCACTTTTTACAACGTTTATTTTTTAGCTTGAAATAACTTTAGTTCATGTTTAATTTAAAAACAAGTTTAATGAAAATTCCCTTTCCTTTTTAAATCTTAGGATAAATTAAAAAAAAATAGTTTTGACGAAAAACAAATTTTTAAAAAGAATTTATTAACATTAAATTTGGTTGACTATGTGTAATTTTCGCTCATTTTTTTTAACTTGAATTTTTTTTGAATTGCCATTTTTTTAAATTCCGTAGAATTAAAATAAAATAAAAATGTACGGGTAAATCTTCTAGGAAATAACTTAAAATTTTTCTAATAATCTAGAGAATATTGTTTGATTTTCTAAAAACCTTTTCAAATTCATAAAATTAAAAAAAAAATTTTTTAATATATCTGAACGTTCTAAATGACTTTTATAATTTTTCTTACAATTTTTTAAAGGCAACAAAATTTGCCTGTTAAGACTACCAGATTATTTTACGAAATTTCTTTTGGAAAAACTTTAAAATCTTTTAGAACATTATCCTAAAGTTAATTTTTCACAAGAAAAAATCATTTAACATTTTTCTGGCAATCCAAAGAAAAAATGTTTAGTCTCTTGAAACCTTTAGTAATTTTAATCCAACTTCCTGTTTCAAAATCGTCAACAATCTACATTGGAAAAAAGGAATTTTTCACAAGTTTGAAAAAAACTTGAAATTGTTTGAATAGTTGAAAATATTTATCAAGCATAATACGAGGGTAGTTCAATAAGTCCTTAGAATGAAGTACAAAAACAATTTTTTTTGGGTGAATTTTTTTTTATTTTTCAACATAATCTCCTTGGAGCTCTATACACTTAGTCAATCGCTTTTCAAGTTTTTTTAATCCTTCAGAAAAGTGCGTTTTCGGAAGTTCCTCAAAATAAGCACTTACAGAGGCAATGACGTCTTCGTTGTCTCTAAATCTCTGTCCACCGAGCCATTTTTTCAAGTTTGGAAATAAGCAAAAGTCACTGGGGGCTGAATCTGGTGAATACGGTGGGTGTTCGACCAATTCGAATTTTAGTTCTTCAATTTTAGCCATTGAAACGAAGCATGTGTGAACTC
>NC_046659.1:133001259-133007003 GCF_010883055.1 Belonocnema kinseyi | reverse complement strand
TAGTCGGGAGTGGTGCTGACTGAAAACAGATGATTTGGAGCGATTCGCGCGCCATCTGTTGGTCATTCTAAGGACTTATTGAACTACCCTCGTAGAATTTTTTAGTGATTTTGATTCAATTTTTTTTTTAAAATCCCTTCTTCAAAATAAAGAAATCATTTTAAATTTGTACAGGTATCTTGAGAAAATTTTATTGTTGTCCGACAATTCCCTTCCGGATCGTAAGAAAACAAAAAAGTGGGGGCGATGTATGGTGCAGCCCCCTGCCTTTTCCTATCCAGCCTATGCTTTAGAAGTGACGTGAGAGTTGACCGCGGCCACGGTGGCGCTGATTGTTCATTGGGCCGAGATTTATTCGAATGTAATGAGAAAAACGTGAAAATTCAATTTTTATACAAAAAAAAAAAAATTTTATAAAATTCTCTTTTGCAGTAAGCTAATCAAAAAAGCTTCTGATATTTTTCAAAGCAAAATTTATTATGAAGAAATGTAAGTTGCTCGAGTTTTATACAAAAACTGGGTTTACTTTTTGGCGGGAAGTTCAAATAGAAGTTCTGTCATCTCTATTTAAATGTTGATATTATTATTTATTGCCTTGATTAAAGTGAATAATTATATTGAGATTACATGATACAATTATTTATTAACAATAATTAAACATTAAAAATACTTTTTAAAATATTGTTTTCAGTTACAAACGCAAAAAATATGAAACTATATATCGCCTAAGAACGAGCTAGTTTACAAATTCATTTTTCCTTGAAGTTTAATCATTGATTTGTTAGTATTGCATTGCTATTGAAATATTATTATTAGATCGCGGATGAAACACACGTCCAGGTCGGGGCCAGGTCGGGACTCCCGATCGGGAAACCCGATCGGTCTCATAATAATACATTTTATGCATTTCGCGAATAAAAAGAGATTTTTAAAGTATAAATATTATTATTTATTAAATATCAGAATGACCTTAAGTTAATTCTATTTAACTAGAACCTTAAAAAAAAGTGTTTTTTAGTGTAGGGTCCTCTGCTTTCGATGGCTACCCCAATCTTTAGAATTTCCAATAATTGTTCCAATATGACTTAGAGCCGCTTTCTCTGTCGTTTCTGTGTTTTCATCGCTCATGGAATTATAGCTTACAATGCGTAATTTAAAAATAGTTTACTTTAGAAATTTTTCATTTTAGGTTTTTATTTATAATTTAGAGAATTTCAAAATGCAGTCTTGAAGACTTAATAAACTAAAAATTAAAACCGTTTGAAGTTGAGAATTTTGTGTAAAAAATATTTGTATTTTATTAACAGTAAATATAAATAAATTATTTTTAAAATGAATATGTAATTTAGGATTTATAAGGGAACAATAATTCACTTTACAAAACGATTCGAAATCCGCTCAAGATTCAGAATTTCCAGATTTGAACGTGGAAAAAATGAACTGTTTCAATTCGAAATCTTAGTCATTAAGTAATGCAAGCTTCTGCCTAAGACTTTATAAACTATTTTTAAATTAAAAATAACTTCATAATAATGTATTTGGAACTAAAGGCTTTCTTTAAATTAAAAATATTGTTTAAGTTTGAAATAATCGATTTTTTATGCATTCGATTAAACATTTTTTAATTAAAGAAAAAAGAATAAATATTTCATATGTAGCAATATTTGACGGTTCATTTGAGAATAATTAATTGAAACCAAATATTTTTAAATTAACAATTTGAAACTGAATTGTTTAATATAGAAATCCTTGAATTGTTAAAATTTGTAAGAGCTTTAAAACTTCGAACGTTTCAATTTTGATGGTTCTTTTTTTTAAAAATGTTACATTTGTGAATGAAATTGTTGAATTTAGTTGTTCAAATAGCAATTGAAAACGTATTAATTGTATAGAAAAAATTGAATTATTTTAAGACGCATTTAGATGTTTTAAAAAGATTCAAAATTAATTTAAAGCTTGAAATGATTTCAAATAATTTAAAAGTTTCAAAGGAATAAAAACTTCTTGGTACGATTCGTAGGAAAATTGAAAATAATTTTGCAGTTTAGAATATTATTTAAAAATAATATTCAAAAAGATTTTAAGATTTCACAGATTGTTAAAAAAGAATGTGGAAGATTTTAAGAACTTTCTTTAATTTTCCAGGGGTTTCTAAATATTATAGGGAACTTTCTTTTCGTTTTAAAATATATTTAAAAATTCTAAAAAAAATTTTAAATAAGTTTAACGTTGGATAAATTTAAAACAACTTCTACATTTCTCAAGATTTTGAAATAAAATTTTGAAGCCTTATAAGGATGTTTAAAGTATTTAGGATAAAAATAATGTAACTTCCAATTTAAAAAGTATTAAGTTAAACAGATTAAATTTTTTAAGTTTTAACGTATTTAGCTTGAAATGTTAAAAATAATATAATTAAAAAAATTTTTAATTTCACTGTTTCTTTTAATATACACATTTGAAAATGATAAAGTGAATTTATTTAGCTTAAAATCGTTAAGAATAATATAATTTAAAAGTTTTACAAATTTAAAATTTTGCAGTTTATGTGCATTTCATGTGAAGTTGTTCAATTGAAAAGTGCTAGAGCCTTTCATTTTTTACGTTTAAATTACTGAGAAATTGAATACAAAATTTTTTAATTAAAAAACTCTTACAATTCAATTTCAAAAGTTTAAAATGTAAGAGTTTAATTCTGAGTGCTTTAATTGGTAGTTTATTTTTTGATACTGCAGATGGAAGTGGAAGAAAAGATGATGTTAATATACAAGAACCACAATAGCCAAGTGCAGGGAAGAAAGTAATGTGACAGAATTAGAAAAATTGGATTTTTACGTACTTACGTAGAGCATTCACAGGAAAAATTATACTTTTTTCATAAATATTTATGCAGTGCTCCCAACGAAAGCTTCTGGCTTCACTACACATGCATTTCGACTTATAAAAATGTTCACTACATCGATATCAATGAATCTTGATAATAGTAAAAATTAATCAAATACATCAAGATTCATGAATTTCTATCTAATGGCATTTTTAAAAGTAGAAATGCCATTATTTATGATAAAGAATAGAAATAATGTATTTTAGCATTTTAAACTGCGCGCAAATAGCAACCAATTAGACGTGGAGTGTAACGCATGCGCAGTTGAGTAAGGATCTCTTGTTGGGAGCACTTGATCGATTGGTATTTTGATTCTACTACTTGATTCCAAAATTCGTGTTATGAAAAGGTGTCCTTCATGTATTTTGATAATGAATTTACTATTTAAAAAAATCTGAAATGCACTTTTGATTTTATCACATATTCTATTATGACAAGATTACTATTTTTGGAGATTACCTATTTTGACTAATATTATTTAACATATTTTATAACAGATTTTATCATTTTAACTGGGCATTTAATAAATAAAAAATTAATATAAATTGATAAAATAGTATAAAATAATATAAAAAATATAATAAATACATTGATAAAATGATTGACTTTTCACTGATAAAATGATTTTACCTAAAACTGTGTTAATATCAGCCGGAAATTCATTTTCAAGTGGATCCAAATTTTCTGCTTCGTCCAAATTCACCAATTGAACGGGTTGGATAGTGTTAACTTCCGGATCACTTACATTTCCATCTATAATAATTTCATTCGTATTGATTAAAAAATAAATTTTAATTGATGATCACTTTATTTGAGGTTAGGTTTCAATTAGCCCCAGAGCTTAATTACTTACTTTCATTTTCCTCACGCAGGTTTCGAGGTATACTGGTTAGTGTTCGGTGCCTCCGAACACGTGGCGTACTTGCCTTAGGTATTTTCAATCATTTAGAAAATATTATAAACGAATAATATTTCAATTTCACTGCACTCTCAAAAAACAATAATCAGCACTAATTCTGTGAGCGCATAGGGATGGCGTTAAGGTAGGAAATCGGTCTGGCCTGGTTTTGCCGAAATATGGGCCACAGAATTCTACCGATCAGGGCCAGATCGGGAATCCCGGTCGGGTCTAGATCGGTATTAAGTATGAAATCAGGCGATTTCTGCACGGGATACTCCGCGTTTAGTTTGATTTTATCGCGAAAAATCGCTTTCTGACACATTTTTATTATTTTTTCATCCTTAGACACAATAATATATTTACTTGGCTTAGTGCCTGACTGCTTGTAACTGCATCCACATTTGTACCCGACAATCACACATTGCACCATTTTTTAAAACAAATTTTTGTTCATTGGATGTCAAACTCTTGTACATTCCCATTATTACAAGTAAAAATACTTAAAAGCGTCTTTTTTTAAACTAAAAGTTTAAATATTTCCATAATCACATGCATTTGCGCAGCTAGTCGGCCCAATGCACAGCCAGCGCCACCTTGGCCGCGGTCATAATTTCCGTCATTTTCAACTCAGAGTACCAGGAGGCTGAACTGGGGTATGGGAAAGAGGTTAGGAGTCGTGAGGGTGTGAAGGGAGAAGAAAAAAGCGAGAACTTATTAGAAAAAAGGAATTAAAATGGGAGGGTGACTTTTGGGGGAAGTTTAGAGAGTGCAACAGAAAGTGATAGGTAGAAGAAGGGTCCAAGCTAACTCTGGTAGTATTTCGGTTTTTCGAGGTCCATAGCTTGAATCCACCAGACAACAGGTGGCGCATGAAGACAAACGGTGTAACGATCGCATAAATATGCATTCCATCCGTTAGGAACAGCACCGTCGCTTCCATAGAATGCGCGGTTTCGATTCGAAATTATAAAATATTCGTGCGAAAAGTAAAAAGATTGCAAGCAACATTTCAGGGCAGATCGGCATGAATATGGTTTAAGTGATAATCATTCCTGTAAGCGAATAAATGTATATGTTAGATTTGTCGAGAATTTTTGGGCAGAGGAAATTTGATATAATGTTTAGATTTAAGATAGCAGACCTGACAGCAGAATATACAATTCTTATATTTATTATCAAATTGGCGACAGAAAATCGTTACACTGAACCGAGGGGAGAATAATTTTGGTTTTCGTTGAAATGATTAAGACCTCCGGGCAGACGGTTCTCCGAACTATAATGTAAACATCATGAGCGGACTTGGCTTTATCGTAGCCGGCGAAGTGTTAGGGCACGTGCGTTATTCACATGAGAAGGCGTATCGAAATCGGCGACCAATTATTAGTCATAATAAGAGTAGGGATATTTAGAGTGGGATAGAGAGAAAATGTAATTTAGAAGAGAGAGAAAGCACGAAATAGGGGGGAGCTAAGGAACGCTACGACGGTACCGAAACTCCCATCACCGAAGTCAGAGAAGAGAAGCAACCTTGCCCTCGGACGCGTCCGGTTCTCTGGCAAATTTGTACAATTCGCAATTCTGAATAAATTCATTTGGTTAATCTAATATCACAAAATCTATAGTTGTCGGTTTATTTTGTTGCCTAATTATCCGTTTTCAGAAAGAAGAGTTTCATCGAAGGGTTTGGGTTTCTAAACCCTTAATTGCGGTAACGAGCCAACGGAACCGAACAGGATCTATTTTAATAAATCAACGCGAAATTTTTGAACTTTTAAGTTCGGGATAATTCCGCGCCAAATTCGGCTCCGCGTGTTACAGGATAATTTTTTGGTGCTAGGTGTGGGATTCCGCAAATCTTTCGGGAGTGAAGTGACTACAAACTAAGTGAAAAGTGACTGGAAATTAAGTGAAAATTCCGTGAGTTTCCCACCCGCCAGCACATTGTGGTCGCGAAGGACG
>NC_046659.1:132999618-133001159 GCF_010883055.1 Belonocnema kinseyi | reverse complement strand
GCTCCTCGGCCACCCTTCCCTGCTCTACTTTCCCCACTTCGAGTGCGCATTATGGAATTTCAAATTTATTTTTCGCAACAACACACAAGGTTTACAACAATTATACAGAGTTATACTTAAAAAAATTTTCTAAAATAAATACAATATCACCTCGCAATATTTTGTTATCAATTTCGCAAAATAATATCCTACCCGAGATTGGCTCGCAACAAAACAGTAAAATATTTGGGCAAATCGACTTACTACTTGATGATTCTTATTCCAGAGTTCCCAGATCCTTCATACAGGTATCCTCCGCCAGCGATGAAGTTTCTCCAGGTACTGCAGCTTCCTTCTCCGTCGGGGATGTCCTCAGAGCTTGCAATGGTCCAGGGGGATGATTGGCGGAACCCAGCAGACCACCGACTGCGATTCCTGGTACGAGTGAACCGTACCCTCGAGCCTCCAGGTTAAAAAGAACCGCCCAAAAAACCTTCTGAGGAGGAACCGCGGCTTTTCTCCAGTCCTCTTCCTTCGAGTTCCAATCCAGGCCTTCGCTGGTCTTCTTCACGGCCTTTCCTATCCTCTTCCGCTTTTTAACCTTTTCTTGACGACACAGTCGAAGGTGGGTTGATGGACAGGAAGTAGCGGCCTGCTTCTTTTTCTCTGGTCCTTTTGTCCTTCGATCGTCCTTCGCGACCACAATGTGCTGGCGGGTGGGAAACTCACGGAATTTTCACTTAATTTCCAGTCACTTTTCACTTAGTTTGTAGTCACTTCACTCCCGAAGGATTTGCGGAATCCCACACCTAGCACCAAAAAATATCATGTAACACGCGGAGCCGAATTTGGCGCGGAATTACCCCGAATTTAAAAGTTCAAAAATTTCACGTTGATTTATTAAAATAGATCCTGTTCGGCTCCGTTGGCTCGTTACCGCAATTAAGGGTTTAGAAATCCAAACCCTTCGATGAAACTCTTCTCTTCTTTCCGAAAATGGATAATTAGGCAACAAAATGAACCGATAAGTATGGATTTTGTGATATTAGATTAACCAAATGAATTTATTCAGAATGCGAATTGTACAAATTTGCCAGAGAACCGGACGCGTCCGAGGGCAAGATTGCTTCTCGTCTCTGACTTCGGCGATGTGAGTTTCGGTACCGTCGTAGCGGTCCTTAGCTCCCCCCTCTTTCGTGCTTTCTCTCTCTTCTAAATTACATTTTCTCTCTATCCCACTCTAAATATTCCTACTCTTATTATGACTAATAATTGGTCGCCGATTTCGATACGCCTTCTCATGTGAAGAACGCACGTGCCCTAACACTTCGCCGGCTACGATAAAGCCAAGTCCGCTCATAATGTTTACATTATAGTTCGCAGAACCGACTGCCCGGAGGTCTTAATCATTTCAACGAAAACCAAAATGATTCTCCCCTCGGTTCAGTGTAACGATTTTTTGTCGCCAATTTGATAATAAATATAAGAATTGTATATTCTGCTGTCAGGTCTGCTATCTTAAATCTAAACATTATATCAAATTTCCTCTGCCCAAAAATTCT
>NC_046659.1:132895726-132999518 GCF_010883055.1 Belonocnema kinseyi | reverse complement strand
CTAAACCCTTAATTGCGGTAACGAGCCAACGGAGCCGAACAGGATCTATTTTAATAAATCAACGCGAAATTTTTGAACTTTTAAATTCGGGATAATTCCGCGTCAAATTCGGCTCCGCGTGTTACAACGGGAACAGCCAAGCGAATAGGGACAGAGGTAGTGCCGAATTAAGGGGAATTATCGCAGGCGACGATATCAGAAGTGATGACAGTGTTGTTGAAGAGGAGTGAAGAGAGTGAGATAGTGAGGATGGAAATATGCTCAGTAAATTAGAAGCTCTTATAAAGGCATTCAGAGAAAAGACTTGAAAAGAGGAGGTACAAAAAGTGATAAAGAAATTGGAAAAATGGGAAGAATAACAGAAGCAGGTGAAAGACAAGGTATTATGTTAATTCGAAAGTAAAGAGAACAGCTAGAGAGATAAACATAATTTTAAAGAAGCAGTGAGTTGCGAAGAAGAGAAAGAGTTTTGGACGAGTCTAAATGAGATAAATGAAAGGTTGAATTTAAGACTGACTGATTTTGAAAGAAGAACCGAAGGAAGATAAGGAGCGATAAGAAAAAATGTAATAGTTAGGAACATAGAAGTAGAGAGTGAAGAGGGAAAGAAAGAGACTAAAAACATGATGAGGGCCATCGATGCGGAAGTCAGAGTGGAAGTTATTATGAGACTCAGAGGGAAGAAATAAGGGCAACAATACACTCACACTTCTAAGACACGAGTTCCAAAGATACGAGCGTCTCCACTCCAAAGGAGCCAAGGGATTTTTTCCCCCTCTACACCTGCCCTATATTAGAGTCAGGCGCGAGCGAGAGTGCGCGCGATCCTATCTTTGGAGTTCTCTATTCACGAAATTCTCGTATATTTGGAGTTTAGGTGTATATGTTTTTAGTGAAAAGGGTGGTGGTAAGTTTAGGGTTGGAACAAACAAGTAATGTGTAAACGCAGACGTCTCAATTTTTAACAATGAATACAAAGGCCCGAGGAAGGATTGGAAATTGGATAGAATAAAAGAAAGAACAGTAGGATAAGAAAGAATATGGTGATAGAGGAAGAAAATGAGAGGATACGAAAGAAAAGGATGAAACCATGGTGTGAAGAATAATGGTAGAAATCAGAATTTAGAGAGGAAAAAGACGAGCTCTTGATACTAATAGGGATAGATTTGTTTAAATAGGTTTGATTAAATATAATATATGGCTACATATCAGCCGTGGTTTAAGAAAACACCGTTAACTGTAAAAAATCGAAAAATGAGTTTTTTTATATCACTGGAATCGTGAAGAAAAGTTACACTTGATTATTGCAAAAATGTTTCCAAATTGTTAATAACTTGTTAAATGATTGTCACCAAATTTTAGAAAAACGCCATAGCTGCAAGATTTGTCAATCCATAATTTGGGAGAGAGCCGTTCGAGGGTGGATTAAAAGTTTTCCTACCTAACCTAGAAAGAGCAAGAGGTTGAATACCCCGAGAAAAAAGATTTGTAATTCGAGAAAAGCCGCAACTGTTTTTATTTTAAGCTACAAAATTCAAAATTATTATTTAAATTCTATATTTGTTATAATGGATAAAAGTATCAAGGTAACAAGAAGTTGTATTTTTGAAAAAGTATTAGGTAAAAGTAACTTTTGTAAATAATATCAGTTATTTAAAGTGGAAAAATAATACCAAAATCTTGAAAGAAAATTAATGAAATTATTTTCTAAATATCATTTATTAAGACATTATTGTTTATCAATTTCAAAATTATATCAATTTATTTATTTCTCGATTTCTTGGTCGACATTTGCTTACTAGCCTTTTGAGGTTATACAAACTGAAATAACAAAAACGAATAAATACAATAAACTATGGGCATGACTTCTCTATAATGACAATTATTCAAATGCATGGGGAAAAACAAATTGAAGTTATTTAATTAATAAAATACGTTGTTTGCATATACTGACTCGGAAGAATATATTAGAATATATTGAATATCCAATAAATAAATAAATATTAATGAAAAGACATAAAAACATTTTGGTGATTAAGAAAAATCTATAAAATAATTTTAAGTTTAAAACTTTTCATTTCAAAAATTTGCAGGCGGGTAAAATTGTAATATGAAAAAACTTTCAAATAGAAGCTTCCAAAATTTAAAATCCTCAAATAAAACATTTCTAATTTAGACAATTTCATTGGAGAGGAGTTTGAATTGAAAATTGAATTCAACATTTTCATTTAGGATCAAAACAAAATTTAGTAGCGAAGAATTTTGATATTAAAACTATTTTGTACTTGAACCCTTAAAAGTCCTATTACTTTCAGTAAGTTTAATCTGTTACAAATTGGGAAATTTATTTGGAAAAAAGTAATTGTCATATCAAAAAAAAAAAAAAAAAGATATCTAGATTTCTGTCAGGCATCTCTAAGAGGGTTTGGAATTATTTATGATTTTTAAGCAATTTAATTGTTATAAACCCAGTTAAAATGCAGAAAAAATGTTTTTATTGAACAATTGAATAATTTATTTGATTTTTAATTGTTTAATTTTTAGAATTCAGAATTTTCATGGCAAAAGCAAAAATTCTGAAAAGTTTTATTAAAAGATTCAAAATAGTTATTTTTGAAACTATTTAGATTTACTCATCACTAATGTAAGTTGCTTACATTTTGCGATTCAAATCGAAATGTTTGAATTACAAAAAGTATAATTGAAATCTTAAAAATTGATAAATTCTAAACGATTACTTTTTTTCTTAAAATAATAGAAATTTGTAAGGGTTTGAGTACAAAATTTTTTTTGATATTTTTTATTTACAAAGCTTTTAATTTCAAATATTTTTTCAGAATAAGTCAATTGTAAACGTTTAAAATAAAAAATAGTTCCATTAGGAATAGTGAAAATAAAGGTGAATTTATTTTTAGATTTCAGAAGAATTTTTAAATCACTTTTTATGTTGAAAGATTTTAATTTAATTTAATACAAAAATAAATTTCTAGAATTTAAAAAGCTTTTTCATCGAAATATTCAATTCAATTTTCAATTTAAGTTTTAACTTTATTAAATTGTTCTTTTTACATTTTAATCTGAAATCATACAATTATGATTTCTTGAATCTAAAATAATTTTAATCAATTATAAAAAATTTGAATTAGAAATGAGACAATCATTTATAAATAAACGTGAATTAATTCCGCCGAAACCCAAAATTTTTGTGTTATACAATATTTATAAAATTTAATACTATTGATAACATTATTGTCTCAATTCTCAGTAAAAGAAAATGTTCGATTTCCTTTAAAGGTGCTTTAAAGATCAGATTTACAAAAAGTGATGGATAATAATAATATTGATATTAATGTATGAAAATTTTGGGTTTTCGTTTAAAAATTCAAGTATGAGTTATAAGTTTAATATTTATCATTTTAGTCCAAAATTGATCTTTTATGTCGGAAGTAAAATTACTTTGTTGAAAGCTAAACTGTTTTGTAAAAATTAATTTTTTTGTTGGACGATTCATCATTTTAATTAAAAATTTATTTTTTGCTTGAAATATGAGCTATTTCATGGAAAACTTGTTTTCTCTTTGGACAAAAAGGAATTTCTGACCAAAAATTTAACTATTTTGTTGGAAATTTGTTTCTTTTTCAAGTTTTTGTAGAAGTTAATCTTTTATAGCTGCATTAAAATTAATATTTTTTTGGTATAAATTAATGTTTTTGGTTGAAAATTCATCTCGTTGTCGAAAATTCAATTCTTTTAGTTACAGATTAAATATTTTAATTAAAAATTCCTCTTGGTGGTTTAAAAGTAAACTATACCAGTTAAAGATTAATTAGTTTAGTTGGAAATTTCTCTGATTGGTTAAAAAAAAGAATATTTTTTAAACCTAAATGTTTTGGTTGAAAATTGATCTTTTTAGTAAAAATTAATTTTCGGTTGATGAAAATTCAACTATTTTAGTTGAAGATTCACTGTTTTTGTTGAATAATTATCCTTTTGGTGTAAAATACAACTATTGCAGATTTTAGTTTCAAATCTATCAGTCAGGTTGAAAATTGAACTTTTTTTTAAATCCGTTTTTTCTTTGTTAAAAATTAATTTTTTCAATCAAAAGTCTTAACTATTCCATGTTCTGTTAAAAATTATTATTTTTCTGTTGAAAATTTAAGTGTTTATTTTAAAATTCATTTAACTTACAATTATTTGCTCTGTGATGTTAAAGGATACTTATAATGAACTTCGTATTTTTAAAAATGTGTTTGCGTGTAGAGGAAAATATAATTATGCTACTTTTAGCAGATCGGGAAAATTAAAAAACTTAACTAGGTAAAACCAGGAAATAACCAGGATTTTCACATTCTTTGCTGAAACGCCAACCATATACGGATGTAACAGGTAAATAGATTTTTTTTATCAGGCTGCGCACGTACTTTTAAAATATTTTAAACTTTAGAACCGAGGCTTCTCGTTGCTTAATCGAATTTCCTTGTTTTTTTGTTTTTTTTTTCAAACGATCGACATTGAGTAAAACAGTTTCTAAAAGTGGTCGCCAAAAAAAATCCATTGCAGTGCGCTGGATATGTCTCACATACGTGCCGTTCGTGCACAAATTAATAAAGCCGACCAATCGCGTGAAACCTGCCGTGCCGCTTTGGTCCGTGGCGGCACTTGCTCAAGGACGTTGCGTCCGACTTGTGTACGTCACTGCACAGGCGAAAGCAGTACGACAGGTTGTATGCGATTGGTTGGCTTTATCGGTTCGTGCACAGACGGCACGTCAGTGAGACGTCTCTAGCGCATTGCAACGGATTTTCTTGAACAAAGATCTTTAGAAATTTATTTTTAGAGCGAGAAGTTGGCGAAACTTTATGAAAAATGTCGAAGAACCATAAATTATCGTCTCGCCGTGAAACACTACAAATTAGTCAAGAACAACAGGCGAACAAAGTTTCGAACACTTTTCCTCGATTTTCTCGGCTTCTTTCATTTTGCAGTTAACGGTGTTTTTCCAGGCAGTTATTTCTTGAAATGAACCTGAAGATCTGATTGGTAAATAAAACCCTTCTTTCAGATTAAAAATGGAATAATTATAACTTTTATTTTCAGCCAAAAAATTGAAAAAAGAAAATAAGTGTATAAGAACGAAATATGTTTCCCAGTTCGCATTGTATTATTCTGAATCAGACATTATGGTGTGCGTGAAGGGAGTGGTAAAGTATTGAATAACAGCAAAAGAAGAATACATTCAGAAAACCCCCTTGAGGAAATGGAACTGCAATTCCAATTCAGCTTTTGTACTTTTTATTCGATCTAGATGCTACAGAATTTATAAGGCATTTTATAGACAAGCGTTCCGACAGCACCTTTAATATTGAGAAAATGAGCGAGAAAGGAAACTAAAGTTCGACCTATTAGAGGATGCATCCAATTATTATTATATTCTTTGATAACTTCTAGTTTTTTATTTCTTAATTTTTCGAAAATTAATATTTTAAAACCATCTTTAAATTACTTACAGAAATGAAAATTATATAAAGTATTGTTTATAATGTTATAAAAAAAACTAAGGAACAAAAGTTATTTTTCGGGATTAACAATGTTGTACTCATTCCAATACAGTTTTTTTTAGTAGAAAATGTGAGATAAATTAATATTTCATCACAAATAATTAAAAAATAGACGCTGTTTGGAAACTGTTTAAACAATTTTTATGAACAAAGACACAGTTTGCATTATTTTTAACAAGTGAACTTATAATTTATTAACTAGTTTTTCACAAAAAATACTAACACATCTACATTTTCAGCATTTGAATACCTTTAATTTTTTAAAGAATTTAAAAAGGTTTCCAGAAAAAGAAAAACATTTTTTTTAATATTTCTTGAACAATTTCAAATTATTTCTGATTTTGAAATATGACTTGTTTGTTTAAGGAAATAAAATAAAAAATAAACAGATTTTTATAATGGTGTTATGAAGAATTCAAGGCAATGAAAAAAAATTTAGAAGGTTTTTAATCATTTTCAAAAAAAAGTTTTTTTAAGGTTCTTGTGAAAATTTCTAATCACAGCAATTTTTCGTTTTAAAGCATACTTTTTATAAGGGGCTTTTAAAAGTTAAAAAAAGTCAAAACATTTATCAAAATGTCCAAAAAAAAATCAAAATGTTTTTAGATATTGAGAAATCTTAGAATCTTTGAAGGTATTAAATATATTTTAAAATTTGAAAAAAAAAAAATAAAATATAGAAAAAATTATTTCCAATTTTCTAGATTCTGTCAAATTATTTCGGAAATGCCTGTAATTTAATTTAGGGTCGAACTTAAATATCAACAAAATTATATCAAATGAATAAATATTCAAAATTTTTATTTTGCATTGAGAATTATTTCTCGCCTCAAATCTAAAAATTACAGGCTTTCTAAGTGTGCATATGATGTTGCTAGTATTTCTAAAATACAAAAGTGACTAAAGAAAAAAAACAAAGCGTAGTTTTTTGATGATTTTAAAATAAAATATTAAACATTTTCAACGATTTTTCTCCTAAGATTAAAAATAAAATTTAACCCGATTTTTTTAAATTATTAATTTAAAGAAAATATTCAAAAGATTTGGAAACATGGACATGATTTCCTAACATTAGGAAAAGAATGTAAATGATCTTAAGCAAAAACTTGCAGTTTCACAAAATTAGGAAAAATTCAAACAATTTTAGCACATATTTAAAAGTTTCGAAAAATAATTATGAAAGTTTTGAGTAAATAAAAATGTTTTATTACGATTTCTGATCAAATTAAACAGATTTTCCACATAAAAATTTTTTTTGTGGTTTCGTAAATTGTTAAAAACTAATCCGGAACATTTTTAAACATTTACTGAAATAATTCAATACAGTTTAAATTATATTAAGAAATTTTAGAAGTTTCGGGGAGATTGCAAATATTTTAAAGCTTTAAAAGGTGTCCGAAAATCCATAGAACCCTTTTTAATTTTTTTGATCCTGTTGTTTTTTGTTAAAAATTAATATTTTTAGTGAAAAGTTCAGGTATTTTGTAAAAAATTATTTTCTGTTTTTTTTTTGTCAAATATTGATTTTTTTGCCTAAAAATTGAGCTTGCATTTCCCAATTGATATATTATTTCGTTGTAATGTCTATTATTGAATAATTGGTTGAGAATTCGTCATTTTTGTTAAAAGTTTATTTATTTTTTTGAAAAATCATTTATATTTTCAAAAATTTAACAATTTTGTTACAGTCATTTATTTTCTTTGAACAATTAACCGCTTTGTTAAAAGAATTCTTTTTGGGGTGAATAATTAAACTAATTTAGTAAAAATGAGTTTTTTTTGTTGTTGAAAGTTTATATTTGCGGGTTAAAAATTCAACTTTTTTATAGAAAATTCGACTTTCCGGCTTTAAAATTTTATACTTTGATTGACACAGTTTTGACTTTTGAATGGGGAATTTTGATTGTAGAAAATTCATCCCTTTTGATGAAAATTAGTCTCTTAGGCTGAATTTAAGTGTTTTTAATTTTTAATTAAACAATTTAGTTAAAAAAAGGCTTTTTATGACAGAAAATTAATCTTCTTCTTTGAAAATTCATTTTTTAAAATAAAATTCAAATTCAATTTTGAATGAAACTCAATTGAAATGGTTGAATTCCGAAAAGTATAATTAACAATTTGAAATTTTTTTTAAGGGTTTTATTAGAAAAAAGATTTAATATAACAATTCTTTATGACTGAGTTTTTTCTTCTCTTGATTGAAGTTCAGATTTGTTTAAATTCCAAGTTATAAAGGATGAATTTTTATTTTTTATTTTTTTTTTTGGACAATTTAAACTCATATAATTTTTAATGCTTTTATTTAAAACTAATACAAGTATAATTCCTTTTGATTCCATTCGAAATGTTATGCTTTTTTAAAAATTTTACTTATCTAAAATATTTTGAATTAAAACGTTTAAAATTAAAAATTATCCCACAATCATCTGGTCTCCAGTGATATGCTTTAGAAAACGTTAAATTTTCAAACAAATAAATCAATATACAAAAAAATTAAATATTAACTAAACAGGATGAATTTTCATTAAAAAATCAAGAAGTTAAATTTTCACTCAATTGAAATAAGTTTTCGACCAAAGGATTTGGAATTTTCAACCAAAGAGATGAATTTTCAAATAGAGTGATGAACCTTAATTAAATGCTCATTAGAAAAGATAAATTTTCAACTAAGTAGATTAATTCTCTGCCAAAAAGAACAATCTCTAAGAAAATGATTGAGTTTTAATTTAAAATTAAAAGCACTTAAATTTAGCCAAAGTGACTAATTTTCATCAAGAGTTGAAATTTAAAAAAAACCTTCAGATAAGAGATGAAATTTGATGCAATACAATTATAAAATTTTCAAGCGGAAAAGTAGAATTTTCTATAAAGCAATTAAATTTTCAAGCCTACAAAAAGGTAATTTTCAAGAAACAACATTATTTTGAAACCAAGATGATGATCTTTCAACCAAAAATATAAATTATTAATTAAGAAATTGAATTTTTAAGACAGTAGTTCAAATTGCATCCAATATAAGAAAATGACCAAAAGGATGTAAATTTTTAACTAAATACCTAAATTTCCAATCAAAGTATTGAATTTTCAATAAAGTATAATAATTTTTAACAAAACTTATATTTCTAAAAAATAATACAATTTTTAAACAAATACAAATGTTTTAATAAAAGAGGAAAAACTTCAATTAAAAATTCAATATTAGACTATTCAACAAAAAAAGCACTTTTATCAAAACGTTTTTGGTATTTTAACCATATTATAATTATATATTAATTTTCGACCACGCAAATTAATTTTAGGGAAAAATATACGTATTTACAAAAAACTTAAATAAACAATTTTTTTAACCAAAAAGAAGTTTATTATTTACCAAAATAGTTGAATCAGTCTATGTAAAAAGGACGAATGTTTAACAAAACGGTTAATTGTTAAAAAAAAAAACAATGACCAACAAAATTGTTGAATTTACAATAATATATTGAAATTTTTAAAGAAATTATCATATTTTTAACAAAAATGATTTTTTACGAAATTGCTCACTGAAGAACAAAACAGATTAATAATTATCCAAACAGTAGTATTTTAAACAACAAATGATTAAATTTCTATTAAACGAGATGAGTTTTTGAAACAAAAAAATTCATTTCTAACCAAAAATAGAATATTTACTTTTTCAGTTAAAAAAAATAAATAAATTTTAAGCCAAAAGAAAATAATTGTTCTACTCCATACTTTAACATTTTCTAAAAAATTCGTTGTTTTAGAAGTGTTGTGTCGAATATGATAATATAATAATAATAATATTTACGACTCTGAATAAAAAGTATACCAAGTGCTTTAGTGAAGATTCTATCTCTTTCGTAACTTATAATAGGGGTATAAAAGATGATACATTATTCATGAAGACAATCGATACGTAAACTTTCTCGAAATCTTGAAGATTCTCATTCCTTTTCAGAAAAATCAAAAAAATTTATTTCGCTCAGACCAGGATTCAAATGGTCAATAAATTATCATTACTGTATCACAGAGAGTTTGTTTGTTCAGTTTCTATGTGGATTCTCTTTTTCTTCTATAGATGGAACCTACTTTATGAAAGTTCAAGAGACCCAAATAATCAGAAATTTTATAGAAATGTTTTTTATGTTAATCGAAACCATTCTATGTTCGTTTTATATTTGACTGAAGAATAAAAAGATTGAATAAATGGATAAACAATATATTTTAATAAATTCATACAAAATAAATAAAGTCATTCTTTTTGGTTGAAAAATTAACTTTTCTGTTCAAAATTTCACGTTTTTGCAGAAGAGTTTACGTATTGACTTAATAATTTTACAGTTTGGTTGAAAATTTAATGAAAATTAATCTTTTTTGGTTTAAGACGAGTTTTTTTTTAATTTTTCATTAAAACTCAAATATTTCATACAAATGTCTTCTTTTGTGGTAAAAAATTCATCTATTTGTTTAAAAATATAACTACTTGGTTAAAAGTTGAACTTCTTTGTTCAAATTTTTTTTTTGTGAAAAATTAATTTTTTTACCAGGTAATTTAACAATCCTAGTTGAAGGTTCATCATTTGAATTAAAAATGGGTACCTTTTGTGAAAAATTTATCATTTTGGTTTGTAAACTTTTTTTTGACATAAATATTTTTCAGTGCAACTGCTAGGTATAAAAAATCTACTTTCGTTAAAATATGCACTCTGTTAAATTTTTTTCTCGGTAAAACGTTATTTTTTTACTGCAAGTTTAACTATTAAGTTTTCATCATTTTAGTATAAAATTCATCTTTATGGTTGCAAACATAACTTTTTCGTTCAGAGATATTTAACGCAACATTTAAATGTTTTATTTTTTATTAAAAATATATGAGTTCATACATTCACTAATTACATATTTAATTACATAATAAAAATCAATAACTTTGATTAATTTTTATACTTAGCAGCATCATTTATCACGCGTTTGAAGGGTCCAAATAATTATAAAAAATAGTAATTTTTAACAAAGGAATTGCAGTTTCGACTGAATAAATTAATTTTGAAGAAAATAATTCAATTTCACAAAAAAAATTAATTCTCAACCAAAAATATAATAGTAGATTTTCCAAATAAAAGTAATTTAGTTTCAACAAAGAGTATTTGAATTTTTAAATACAGAGATGCAATTTCTATTGAAACAGATACATTTTTAAATAAAATAATAAATTTTCAACACGAATACTGAATTTTCACCCAGACAGGTTAAATTTCGTCCAACATAAATAATTTTCTATTAAAAAAGACAAATTTTTATCAAAAGAATTGAATTTTCAAACGAATAAGTTTCTTTAGATAAGAGATAAATAGAATTTGGCAAACAAATTATGAAATTTTCAAGCCAAGAAGTCAAATTTTCTAGTTAAATTCTAAACTAAACAGAATTGCATTCTAAAAAATTATTCTATTGAAATAAAAAATTTGACAAAATAAGAATATCTAACCAAAATTATAATAGTAGACATTTAATTAAAAAATAATTCACTTTCAACAAAGAGTATTTGTATTTTTAAGAAAAAAAAAAAATAAAATAATTAAATGTTGATTATATTATACAAATAATTTATTTAGAAATTTTGAAATGACTGTCAAAAAAAGTATTTCGATTTTTAACGGTAGAGATAAAATTTCTATCAAAATAGATGATTTTTGAAATAAAATAATAAATCTTCAATCAGAAAACTGACTTTTCAACCAGTTTGTATAATTTTTTACAAATATAATTAATTCCACATCACAAAAGATCAAATTTCATCACATAAATTGATTTTTGTACAAAAAAATCTTTAGTTAAGAAATAAAATGTTTTGCTACACAATTTTGTTAAAATTTCTTCTTTTCCGTGTAGAAAATTAAATCTTTTATTTAAAAATTAATAAGTTTCAGTTGGAAATCCAAGTATCTGGTTTATTTGTTGATTTTGATAAAAGTAATTTTTTTTCATTAAAATTTTTTTAAAACTTTGTTTTTATTGATAATTCGTCTTTTTTGTAGTAAATTAATTTTTTTGTTTAAGGATTCATCTTTTTCGGTTAAAACTTAAACTTTTTGGTTTAGATTTCTGAATTTTGTTCAAAATTAGTTTATTTTGTTAAAACATTAATTGTTTAGTTTAAAAATTCACCTTTTAAGGTTCAAATGTTAAGAAGTCGGTTTTGAAGTTGAACTACTTTCTTAAGAATTAAGAAAAATGTCTTTCTTAAAAATTAGGCTTTTTTGGTTAAAAATTCTTGAATTTTATTGAAAATTCGCCTTTTTTGTTAATTAACTATTCTTTTATTTTTTTTTTAGTTGGAAGTTCAACTTTTTGTTGAGAATTCTTCAATTTTGTTAAAATGTATTCTTTCTAGTTAAAAAATTAACAGCAAAGTTTTAAATTTGAAGTACTAGTTTTAAAAAAATACGTTTTGTGGTTGAGTATTCAAAATTTTTGTGAAAAATTAATCTTTTTGCTTGAAAATTAGACTGTTTCGTTGAAAATTCCTTTATTTTTTTTTGAAGAATCACTCTGGTAAGTGAAATTTCAATTATTCTATTGTTGGTCGAAGATGGTTCTTTTTTTAGTAAAAATGCAAATCTTTGTTTATATTGAACTATTATGTTCAAAAGTAATTTTTTTCATTGAGAATGAATCTAGTTTAGTTAAAAATTCAACGTTTGGGTTGAGAGTTCAAGTATTTTGTTGAAAATTTGTCTTCTGGGTATCAAATTAATTTTTTAATCAAAATGTCATATTTTTTATTTGATAATTGAACGGTATTGTATAGAGAATTCGTCATTTTGTACAGAAAGCTAAACAATATAGTAAATAAAATTAACTCTTGGATTGAAAATTGGGCTGTTTATAATTAAAAATTATTTTTTTAAATTAAAAGTTTAAATATTCAATTTTTGATTAAAACTTGACGTTTCTCAGTTTAAAAGTTTAATAATGCCCGGATTAACTGTTGCATAAAATTCTCTTAAGTGCATTTTAACACTTAAACTGAAAATAACTTTTTTATTTTAATTGTAGATTTATTACTGAAGTTTATAATTTACTACACGTTAAAGTGGACAATATAGGAATATTGGCTCAAAAATGACCGAAAGATTTCGCAAAATATTTATTTTATTTTTTTAGGACTTCATAATATTATAAAAATCGATTTTTTCCCGTAAATATTTTTTCAATAACATAATTCAAAGTAAAAATAAAAAAGTTCTGTTGATTCAATTTTTTCAACACAATTTTCCTCCTAAATTATATCTACAAATTTTCTTAGAACGTCTTGTGCCGTTTTCTCAAAAATTGAAATTGAAACATTTTAATTTTAATTTTTTGTCGTCAGTTTCTTTTTTTTTCTTTTAATGTGTCTTTTTTCTAAAAATTTTCGTTTGAAAAATGCTAATGTTTATTTTCAGAATTAAAATGAAAACTGCGCTTTCTGTTAAAAAATGATTTAAAACTCTTTGCAAATCTTTTTAGGGTGATAAATTTTTGTTCATTTACTGTTTGGCTTATCTTGTGTGGTCTAAAAAAATGTAATTTTCAAAATTTCCAATTTGAATTTTGTAATGAAAAAAAATTCTATTTGAAACAGTTATTTTTTTCACTAAATTATTGAACTTTTAAGAAAAATTACGAATTTTCTATACAAAACAGTGGAATTATCAAATGAAAAATATGAAGTTTTGGAAAGAAAGCTAATTTTATACGAAAAGGACAAATTTTTAACAAATACTAGAACTCTTAACCCAAAATTTGAATTTTCAAATAAACTAGGATAATTTTCAGCAAAAAAAACAACAATTTCAGCCAAAAATGCAATAGGTACATTTTCAGATGTCAAAGTTTTTAAAAACAAAAGAGGAATTTTCAACAGTACCTTTCAGTTTCTAAATAAGAGATTAATATTTGACTGAAATTTTCAATAGTCAACCAAAAAGTGTATTTCTAAGAAAGCTATTCAACTATCAAACCTAGTTATTAAATTATTAAGCGAAAGATGAATTTTCGAACTAGAAGATTAATTTTCTACCGGAAAAACACGAATTTTCAACCGAATTTAAGAATTCTCAAACGAAAAGTTGAATTTTGAACTGAAACGGGAAATTTTTAACAAAAAGCTTAATTTACTTCCAAAAAATATAAGTTTTCAATAAAATTCATGAAACACCAGACAAAAAATTAAATTTTGAACAAATAAATTTTTTTTAGTTTAAAAAAAAAGTTAATTTAAAAATCCAGTTGTTACATTTTTAACCAAAAGATAAGTTTTAAAAGATGAAGATTAGTTTTCTACTAAAAAAACAAACAATTCATGGATTAATAACTTAAAATTTGAATTTTCAACTAAAATAGATGAATTTTTAAACAAAAAGATTAATTTTCTACCAAAAAAATACAAAATTTTGACCAAATTCAAGAATTATAAATCAAAAAGTTGAATTTCAAAGAAAGAAAGAATTTTTCTATTTATTAAAGAACTAGTTCAACTTTAAAACCTAGTTGTTGCATTTTTAACTGAAAAACTAAATTTTTAAACTAAATTATTAATTTTCTACCTGAAAATGTATGTTTAACAAAATAATTTAATTTTGACAAAAATTTGAATTTTACTTTGAAAAAACAGCATTCTCGACCTAAAATTGACTAGGTCAAGTTTCAATTACCAAAGTAATTTTTTTAACTAAAAAGTTGAATTTTCAATAAAATTTAAGAATCCTGATAAAAAAAGTTGAATTAAAAAAATTTAATTATTAAGAAATTAGTTCCACCTGTAAAAGTAGTTATTATATTTTTCACAAAAAAGATTAATTTTTAAAGAAAACAAAAATTAATTTTTCACCAAAAACAACGAATTTTCAACAATATTCAAGAATTTTTAACCAAAAAGTTTAATTTTCAACTAAAGACGAATTCTGAAACAAAAATTTGAATTTTGAGCTAAGAAAGAGGACTTCTTAAATAAATTTATAATAAGATTCAAGAGTTCTCAATCGAAAAGTTGTAGTTAAAAAAAAGACTTTCTAAACAAAACGATTAATTTACTACCGAAAAAGATTAATTTTTAATGGAATTCAAGAATCGTCAACGAAAAAGTTGAATTTTTAACAAAGAAAGATTTTTAAAACTTTATTAAAAATACTAGTTCACCCCCCCCCCCTTGAATACGACCTGTTTCTAGCTGTTTCTACCTGTTTCTTTCAAACCTAGTTGCTAAATTTTTAAGCAAAAAGATAAGTTTTAAAACAGAAAGATTAATTTTCTACCAAAATAACGAATTTTCAACAAAATTCAAGAATTTTGTACTCAAAAGTTGAATTTTCAACTAAAAGAGTTTAAACGGACGGTTAATTCATTACCAAAAACGAAGGATTTTCAAAAAAGGAAAATTTGAAACAAAATTCAAAAATTCTAAACTAAAAAGTTGAATTTCAACTTGAAAAGAAGAATTTTTTAACAGCAAGATTAATTTATTCCCAAAAAAGACAGATTTTTAAAATGATTCAAGAATTCTTAATCAAAAAGTCGAAGTTTAGAATAAAAAAGATGAATTTCTACACAAAAAGATTAATTAACCACCAAAAAGGACTATATTTTAACCAAATTTAAGAGTTCTCCACCAAAAAATTAAAGTTTAAAACGATAAGATAAATTTTTAAACAAAAAGGTTATTTTTCTACCAAAAAAGACAAATTCAAGAATTTTTAACCAAAAAGTTGATTTTTCATCTAAAAACATAAAGTTTTAAACAAAAAGACTAATTTTCTTCCAAAAAAAATTATCATCTGGAAACATACTAAAAACATTAGCATATGCGCTTTTAGCAAAAAAAAATTCTATAAATTCTAAAAGGTTAATGTATGTAACTTTAAATCATAGATTTTTCTTGATTTTTTTGGTACAATGCTTAATATAAAGTTCCTTTCTTGTTTAAAAAATCTAGTCAAGGAAAAATCAGGGTGGGGGGGGGGGTAGAAATATTTTGTTTCGGTTTCTTGCAGGGGTAAGAGGATTTGAGAGGACTTATAATCCGTCAAACAATTTATGTACTTAATTAATAAATATATTAGTAAAATAATAATAATTTAGATTTACAGGTTTTCCTAAGGGCTCGCTTATAATGTCGAAAAAAAATATTACTAAATTTCTATAAATGGACAATAGAAGTATGGTATTTTGTAGAATTGGAAGTATTTTGCCATGAATTTCTTTCCTTTTTTTTTACTTTTGTCAACAATCAAAATTTTTGGCTTTTATTTTTGATCTTTTTTTTAAGACATTTTTTTAAATTGCAATTGGAAGTTTTTGTAGTGGCTGTTTAAATTTAGTCGTTGTATTCTTAGTTTTATCTTCTGAAATTCTTCACATTAACTTGATTATTGTATGTTAAAAGGAAAAATTATTTTAACTTTAAATATTACTTAAAAATTAATTTCAATTCTAAAAAGAAAGATGAAATAAATATAGCTATTAATCTTCGTTTTGATAAAATAGAAAATTGTTTGTCTTCGTCTCATTTCAAGAATAGTGAAAAAGAACAAATAAAGATTGCCTGATTACGGAATGAATTATATTTATTTATCAATATGAAATGTTTGAAGAAGTATATCCACCTTGTCTTATGCAGAATAAATCGTTTCTGAAAAACATTTAATCTTTTTTATTAAAAATATAACTGGTTAAAAATTAATCTTTTTACGTTGGGGATTCAACTACGTGTTCGAGAGTTTATCTTTTTTGGATTAAATTTTTTGTTAATAAATTAGCTCTTTCGTTGAAAAATACGCTATTGCTTTACAGATTAATTTTTTTGCTGAAAATTTGATTTTGCATCTGAAATTTATAAAAACGTTTTCGATTTTTCTCAAGAATCATAGCAAAATGATATTTATATAATCGTACAAAAATAACCAGAAATTAAACAAAGAAAACTTTTAATCCAATAGTTGCGTTTTTAAATTAAAAAAATTACATTTTAAACTAAAAATTTTATGGGCACATTTTAAGTTTATTAACTAATCAGCTACATTTTCAAAAAAGTTGTTTAACTTTGCACCAAGTGCAATTTTTGACCAAAACATATATTTTAAACAAAATTTCTGGAAATAAGAAGAAACTCGGGAAATATAGAAGAATGTGAAGTCGAAAATATGATGATGATTTTCAAACTTCTTAGGTGATTTATATTGATCGAAAAATTTATTTAAGAATATTTTAAAATTAAGTTCCATTTTTTTAAGCTTCTGGAGAAAGTGTTAATGATTTTCTAGTTAAATAATGAATTAGTAAAGAAAGTTTAATAAGGTTTTAAAACATTTCGAAATATTTTCAAAATTGCTAAAAAGGAATCTGAAAAATTTTAAAAGATTTTATTTTATTTTTGAATTTTTTTTTTATATCTTAGGAATAATTTAAGTCAGTTTATAATATGCTATAAATATTTAAAGTTTTTTAAAAAATATTTTCAAACTGAAACAGTTCAGAATTTTAAAAAAATATTTTTGTATTTCTTCCAAACTTTTATAAGCCTTAAATAAATTATAAACTGACTAGATTATTCTCCAAAATCGTCCACATTCTGTAAAATAAGAAAATCATTTTAAAAATTGTCTAGATAATTGTTCGACATATTTAAAATACTCAAAAATCTTTTTCAGTTCTGTGAAGAAATGTAGAAAAATATATATTTTTTTGAAATTAAAATTTGGTTTTAAATATTTGGACCTTGATGATCAAAAAATCGTTTTTGGTTGAGAATGAAACTAATTTCCATCAAAGTTGGTATTTAAAAAAAATAAAAATGGAACTTTTTAGTCAATAATTAATTTCTTTTGGTTAAAGAATCTACTATTTTGTTGACAATTCGTACTTTTTGGACGAATTTGACGGTTTTTAATTTGACACTAACAATTTTTGTTATTTGAGAATCAATTAATGAGTTTATCTTTCAGAATTCATGTTTTTTAGTTAAAAATTTAAATATTTTGTTGAAACTTAGCTTTCTGTTGAAATTTTGATTTAAAAAACTAAAGTTACTCAAAATTGTTATTTTCTATTAAATATGATTATCCTCCTTAGAACTAAACATAAAATTAAAAGCGCTTGATTGCGCTAAATTTTTTTTATGTTTTAGGAAAAATTCGAACCAAATTAAAAGATGCAAGTGGCATAATTTTCAATGATGCTTTATTTTGAAAAATTAATTTCAAGACAATATTCAAAAAGGACTAAAAAATTGAGAATAAAGAATTATAAAGATTTCAAGACAAGTAAAAATTTTTTTAAATGATAGGAATAATTCAAATAAAATAAAAATAAACTTTAATTTAAATAAGTATCTTTAATTCTCTGACACGTGAAGCAAATAAAACTAATAATATAAGGTGAGAATAAAGAATTTTTTATTATCTAAATTGTACATATATTGTAAATCTCGGCTATTTTTTTGCCTTCAAAGTGGAAAAAAACAGAGTAATAAAATACAAATATCTCGGAAGAATAAGCTTCTCCGCTCTAGAAATTCTGACGAAATCTGTAATAATTGTTTAGGACAAACGTCAGAGCAATTAGTATATATACTGAACTTTTGTTTCCAAAAACATATTAGTGTTCTGTTTTTTTTTTCCTAAAAAGAAAAAAAATGAGGGGAGTTGCTATTTTCATCCCCGTTTTAGCAGCTCTGATTGTTTCTACTGGTAAATACATAATATTAGAATGGCGGTTATTTATTTATCAAAAATTTAGCGTGAAAATTAAAGTATTCGGTTAAAAATGAACTTCTTTGTCAAAAAATCAAATTTTTGGGATGAAAATTAAACAATTTTGTAGAAAATTTGTCATTTGGAAATTGTGAGTTTATAATTTAAAAAAAAATTAATGTAGCTTGTTGCCATTTTTTTTAGTACAAAATTAAACTTTTTGCTAGAAATTTCACTTTTTTGTTGGCAAATTTATATTTTTTGTTAGAACTTAACTTTTTCAGTTGAAAATTTAATTACTTGGTTCAAAGTTCAACTGAATTATTTATAACAATTGTTATCGTTAACTTTTCTAACATTTTTGTGACTAGAAGTCATTCGTCCAATATTTAAAAATATTTCCAGTGCAAAAACAAAAAAATTTCTGTGCGAAAGGGCCAAAATTTTGAATTTTTAAATCTAATTTGTTTATAAAAATTTCAATTGTTATATTTTATCAAATATTATTAAATATTTATTATTTTAAGAAATACCTGAAGTCGTTCTGGCGATTGAAGGAAATTATCATTTTAAAAAATCTGAAATTTTAATATTTTGACATAATAGATGTTTATAACAATAGTTATTATAAACTTTTAAATTATTATTGCAATTATGTATCAATCCTACATTAATATGAAGCACAGACAATTTTTTTTACAGATAATAAGACTATCTGCTAATTTGTTCATAAAGTTTGTTTATAACGAATAAATGGACTAATGAGCAAATTTTTTGTATTCTATAATTCCCTAAGCATTTATATAAGCCAATATAAAATTCACCTAATCAGTTATTGAAGCGTAAAAAATTTTTACGTAAAAAATTTCATTTTTTCCATACTTTGAGTGAAAAAATCATTAATAAAAAAGTAGTAGAGACAAAAGTCCAGAGCGTCAAGCTCTTCAGAATTTAAGGAGCTTTAATTTTTAAAAAAATATTGAAAATCGGACCAAAATTTAAGATATCCGATTTTAGTTTTTTTTTTTTTTAATAAAAGCTAATAAAACTTTGCATCGAACTTAGATGGCTGATTTAAAAATTTTAGTTCATTTATTTGTTGATTTAGTATAAAAAATGAACGAAATTTGACTTTCGAAGTATATCGAGTAAAAAAAATGCTTCGATTCAATAAAAAATACCTTAAAAACTGAAAGCTACTATCCAAAAAATATTTCCAAAAGCAACGCAAATGTTAAAAAATTTATTGTATTTGTTGTAAATAAATAAGTTAATGAAAATGGTTTCGTAGGGATTTGTGGCAATTCGTCACTCGATTCGCACTAAATTTGAACAATTTATGGACAAAAAGAGTTTTTTAGTTGAACTAATAAAAGTTAATCATTAATTTGTTATTTTAAAGCCATTTTTATAAGGATATATCCATATCAGGTATTTTTGATGGAATAAATCAAGTGCTTTTATGGAATCGATAATATATTAACTATAAAGAAAACCTTATTAGTATATTTGGTCACCAAGTAAAAATGAATAATTATTTAAACTATTTTAATTAACAAATTCTCTATTTGGTCATTTTTGGAGGTATAAACTTGATTTTTTCGATGAAATTAACTGTAAATAACTTACTTCTGAATGGATAAAGCTTTTTTCACGGAATTAGCAGCCCGGTATTTAGAAATGATTTTTCGCTATAAATCGATAACATTTTATAATTGTTAAACTAAACTGAATTAACAGATTAATTAAGATTTGTTAACTTTTTCTAATAGTTTGATAACGATATTCTTTTTTTCGGGCTGTAAGTTAAACAGTTATAATTGTCTAAGATTTATATCCTTGCTTGAGAATTTAATTATTTTATTTTTAGAAAATTGATCTTTCGTGTTAAAATATTATTTATTAGGATAAATTGTTTTGCTGAAAGTTCATTTTCAAGGATATATGATTTTAGTTAAAAAGCATCTTGTATGTTGCAAATGGAGCTATTTTGTTTACATTTTTTGTTGGTTGAGAATTTTTTGTTAAGTAAAAATGTAACTATTCCATTTTTTGTGTCAAATTGATATTTTTTATAAAAAAATTCACCGTTTCTAGTTGAAAATTTAGGTATTTTATTTAAAATTCGTCCATTTTTGTAAAAAGATATTCATTTAGGTGTTTTGTTTTTAAAATTTAACCGTTTTGTAGATAATTTGCCTTTCTGGCTTTAAAATTCAAAATTTTTGTTGAAAATAAATTCTCTTTGTTGAAAATTTGTAATTTTTAGTCAAAGATTAATCTTTTTACTGGAAAATTCATCTTTTATGTTGAATACATTTTCTACAAAGTGTTTGAATTTTCAACCCGAAAATATTTTTTTTTAATAAAAAAGTTGATTTTCTACCAAAAAGGTTAATTTTTATCAAACTAGTTCTATTTTGAACCACATTATAGTAAAATTTAAACCTAAATTATTGAAATTGAGAAAAAGTTAATTTTCAATCAAATAATTTAATTTTTCTCCAAATTGTGGAACTATTAACCAAAACGGATAATTTTGACCCAAAAATTTGCATTTTCAATCAAAAAGTATCAAATTTTGTCCAAGAAGATTAATTTTCCTATATTTTCCAATATTTAACTGAAATAGTAAAATTTTCGTTAAAAAAAATTTAACTAATTAAATGAATTTTCAAAATAAGTGTTCTAACTTTCAACTAAAAACCTGATATTCAACTTAAATGATAAATAGTTAACTGGAATAATTGCAATCTTAACTAAAAAAGTGATTTTTTTAACAAGCCCAAACAGACAAATTTTCAACCAAAAAATATGAGTTTTCTATCAAAAGAGATAAATTTTTACATAAAAAAGATTGTCAACCTAAAAGTCATTAATTGAATTTTCAGTTAAAAATGAATTTTCAACCAATAAGATGAATTTTTGACTAAAAAGATGGAATATTTAATTAAAATAGTTACATTTTCATTTAAAAGGATAATAATTTGCGACGAAAGATTTTTTTTTTAAAGTTACATTTTTAAACGAAGTGATTATATTTTTTACTAAAATAAAAAATAATTTTTAAATTAATAATTGATTAGGAAAATCTTTAGTTAAAAAAATTAATGGTCAAACAAAGAGATGAATTTTAAACCAGAATGATGGAATAGTCAACTGGCATAGTTGAATTCTTATGAGAAAAATTAATTTTGAGCCAAAGATAAAAGGAATTTTCAACTAAATATCTCATTTTGCAAGCAAAGACATCAATTTCAAATTAAAATAATGACCTTTTAACTAAGTAATTTAAGAGAAAAATTTCAAACACACTGTTCAGTTTTCAAGCAAAGAGATGAATTTTCAACCGAGAAGATTAATTGTAAACAAAAAAAAAAATGAATTTTGAAAAAATACATGGATCTTCAACCAGATAATTGTATTTTCAAGTGAAAGCTATCAATTTTCTAACAAAATAATTAAATAAAGCAATATATAACTACGTTTACAGAGAGCGATTAATTTTTATTGATTTTCATCATTCAAATTAAAAAAAAAAATTAGTCACGCTCTCGAAAACGTTTCCCTGACTTAAACAAAAGTTCACTGATATTTCCAGGGTTTTCCAGGTATATACGAGGTCTGTTAAAAAAATACGCGGATTGAGGTCATAAAAAAAAAACTTTATTTGGAAGTTACATGTCTGGGTCTCCTTCAAAATACTCTTCTCCCCAACGCACACACTCATCCCAACGGTGTTTCCACTTGTTAAAAAAAGTCCTGGTACGCTTCTTTTGTAATGGCTTTCAGCTCTTTCGTTGTATTTACCTTAATCTCCGAAAACGTCTCAAATCTTCTTCCTTTGAGGGGCTTTTTTAGTTTTGGGAACAAGAAAAAATCGCAAGGCGCAAGGCCAGGTGAGTATAGGGGGTGGGGAGGAACAGTAATCGAGTGTTTGGCTAAAAACTCATGAGTTCTGAGTGCTGAGTAAGCACAGAGCAATCACTGTAGGCCGTGTTGAGCATGGCAAATGTTTCAGTTGCAGATTTCCCGAATTTCACACAAAATTTCACAACAATTCGTTGCTCTTTTAGGCTGTCCATTTTACAATCCGAGAAACAAAAAAAAAACACTCTTTACTTAAAACCGTGTAGCTTATCAACAAATGATGATATCTGCGACTGGAATGCCGCGTCTTAAACAGCTGATCTGTACGAACTTAGCGACACTAAGCGGATTCTCTTGAAACCAACTCGAGCCGCGAAATTAAAACAGTCCACGTATTTTTTGAACATACCTCGTAAAAACTCCCTGAAAATTCCAGGTTTTCCAGGTTTTCCAGATAGGGTAGAAACCCAGTAATAATAATTTTTTTGCGAAATTTCAGTTTGTGTATTGCCAAGAATTCCGCTAGGGGATCATCCGAATGATATCATTAGCAGATCAAATGAGCCTCTCAAGGTGATGCGAATAAGAGCAGAACTTCTTCCTGGTGTTTATGCCATGTACGGACGAAGACACGGATTTTATTCATCTGTTCAACTTCCAGTCCAAAATTTTTTATTTGCAGTGATAAGTGGTACCACTATCATTGGAAACAACAACCTTGGTGAACTTGATCCAATATGGTGTGCTGATGAAGATGGTTTACACTTCTGTACAATCCAAGTAGGAGAGAACGGAAATCCAGCCCATTCTCCGCGGACATACAAATACCGTTATGGTAAAACAGAATTTGGCATGTACCACCCATTGCCAAACAACACTATACCTATCATGGTTGATCCTTTCCAAGCAAGGCCCAGAAGTGGATCCCCTCCGCAGGCCTCTTCCTCAAATACACGTTAAAAATGGCTAAGGCTAATCTCGAAAAATTGGCGGAACTGAAAAGGGGATTAACTGTATATCCCAAAATTCGGGGGGATGAGAAAAAATTAATCTAAAAAACTTTTTTTTTTGTGTATTCTAATAAATTCAGTTGGTGCGCTCTTGCATAGTTTACTCCATATCAAAAGATTAATTTACTAGGGTTCTCAGTGTAATAGTTATGGACAATGATCTGCAATTATCTGCTTTTAATATTACAATCATGAGTTAGATAAAAAAAATGGAATTTTATATGAGGGGAATGTACCACTGAAATAAATAAATATATGAAAAATAAAGGCTTTTGTTTGTTGTCTTACTTGATCACCTGCACTGTTAAAAATGTTTGGAAATCTACAACACTTCTACCAGCCTTTTACAATACAATGTATTGTAAGTGTTGTAAATCGTGAAGTTTCCGTCCAGCATTCCAATAAATGTATTAGGAAATCACAGAATTAACGGAATTTCCGGAATTCACGAAATTTATGGAATTCATGACATTCACAGAAGTCATGGAATCCGCAGAATTCGTGGAATTTGAGGAAATTCCGAAATCTACTGAATTCACGTAATTGAAGGATTTCAAGGAAGTCAATAAATTTATAAAATTTATGGAATCCAAGGAATTAATAGAATTTGCGATGTCATTCATGAAATTCAAGCAATAAATGGAATTCAAGGAATTAATGGTATTTAAGGAATTCCAGAAATTAATTGAATTCACGGTATTAAAGAAATCCACGGAATTCAAGGAATCTCCGTAATTCATAGGATTCATGGAATTCATAAAATTGAAGGAGTTCTATGACTTCACTGAATCCAAGGAATTCAAGGAATACAAGGAATTCATGGTATTTAACAAATTAATGCAATTTAAGAAATTGATGTAATGTAAGGAATTCATGAAATTCATGGAGTTCTCGGAATTAATGAAATTCAAGGAATTAATGAAATTAATTAATATCACGGAATTCATGGAATTAAAGGTATTCGTGATGGAATTCATAAATTCACGGATTTCATGGAATTCAAGAAATGAATGGAATTTGCGAAATTCGCGAAATTAATTGAATTGAGGGTATTAAAGAAATTCACGAAATTAAAGAAATTTCCGTGATTCATAGGATTCATGGAATGGATGGAATTGAAGGAATTAAATGACTTCACTGGAATCAAGGAATTCTCATAATTCAAGGACTTCACAAAATTTGAGAAATTGACTGAATTGACAGAATATAAGAAATAAGAGAATTCATCGAATTCAACGAGTGAATGGAATTCAAACAATTAATGGAATTCATGAAATTCAAGAAATTCATGGAATTCTTGGAATTTGAGAAATTCGTGGAAATTATGGAATTCCTTGGATTCATGGAATTCGAGAAACTCTTGAAATTCAAGGAATTCATAGAATTCGTAAAATTCAAGGAATTCATAGAATTCATAAAATTTATAAAAATCACGGAATTCGTGGAATTAAAAGAATTTGCGATGGCATTCATAAAATTCACGGAAATTATGAAATTCAAGGAATTAATGGAATTTGCAAAATTCGCAAAATTACTTGAATTCATGAAATGTAAGAAATTTAGGAAATTGAAGGAATTTCTGTATCTCGTGGGATTCATGGAATTCATTGTTTTAAGGAATTTAAAGAATTCACAGAATTGAAAGAATTTACCAAAATTCAAGGAATTTACTGAATTTAAGAAGTTCAAGGAATTCACAGAATTCACAGAATTCAAGGAATTTACTACATTCCATGAATTGACAGAATTCAAAGAATTAACTAAATTCAAGCTATTCACAGAACTCAAGGAAATAACTCAATTCTAGGAATGCACAGAATTTAAGGAATTACCCTGATTTTCTTGAATTCATTAAATTTGTTAAAACCTACGAATTCCGTGAATTCCTCGAATCTTGTGAATTCCGAAAATTATAAAAATTCCGCGAATTCCCTCTGATTTTCTTGAATTTCGTGAATTCCATGAATTTTTGAATTTCGTGAATTCCATGAATTCTTTGTATCTCGTGAATTCCTTGTATTTCATGTGTACCGTGAATTCCGTGCTTATCGCGAATTCCTTGAAATAGTTAAATTCCGCTATTTTCATGAAATTCGTTAATTCCGGGAGTATAAATTTCGTGAATTCAAAAAATTCCGTCATTTCTGTCAATTCCACGAATTCCTTAAAGTCTATGAATTCAGGCCATTATTGGAATTCAAGGAATTCACGGAATTGAAGGAATTCATGGAATTAAAGGAATCGATGGAATTAAAGGAATTCATGGATTTAAAGGAATCCATGGAATTAAAGGAATTCATGGAATTAAAGGAATCCGTGGAATTAAAGGAATTCATGGAATTAAAGGAATCCATGGAATTAAAGGAATTCATGGAATTCATAGAATATTAAGCAATTCAAAGAATTCATGGAATTCATAGGATTCACGGAATTCATAGGATTCAAGGAATTTAAAGAATTCATGGAATTAATAGAATTCAAGGATTTCAAAGAATTCATGGAATTAATAAAATCACGGAATTCACGGCATTAAAGGAATTTGCGATGGCATTAATAAAATTCACTGAATTAATGGAATTCAAGGAATTCACTACGTTCAAGGAATTCGCAGAATTCAAGAAATTAACTGAATCCGAGGAATAACCTGTATTTAAGGAATCCAGAGAATTGAAGGAATTTACAAAATTCAATGAATTTACTGCATTGTGTGAATTTCTTGAATTCCGTGAATTTCATAAGTTCGTTGAATTCCGTGAATTTCTTAAATTCTGAGAATTTCAATAATTCTTTGAATCTGATGAGCAGAGAGCGGACGAGTGTAGTTTGAATTTCCAGATTTGAACTTGAAAAATTAATCTGTTTAAATTTGAAAGTCTTATTAGTTAGACAAATTTAAACACTCGATTGAAACTTTATAAACTATTTTTAATTTTAAAATAATTTTAAAATAATATATTCGTAATGAAAGGCCTTAATTAAATTAAAAATATTGTTTCAGTTTAAAATATTACATTTTGAAACCATTCAATTTGAAAATCTTCAATTAAGAAAAATAGCAATTGTTTAATATTTAGAAATATCTGAATGCTCATTTAAAATCCGTGATTACAAATCAAAAACACAAAACTAAACAAACAACTAAACTTTCAACGTCAAAACTTTGATTACACTATTTCCAAAAGTTTAATTTGTTTTAAGAATTTTGAAGGACTTTAAAAGAATAAAAGACGTTTCTTTAAGATTCGTAGGAAAATTGAAATTATTTCTTATTTTTAAAAATTAATTTAAGAGAATTTTAAATAGTGTAATTGAAACTGTAACGTTCAAAGTTTAGTTATTTGTTTAGTTTTGTGTATTTAATTTATAATTGCGAATATTAAATCAACAGTCAGATATCTCTAAATATTAGATAATTGTTATTTTTCTTAATTGAACATTTTTAAATTGTAATGTTCAGAAATGGAATATTTTAAACTGAAACAATATTTGAAATTGAATTAAAGCCTTCAATAACAAATATATTATTTTAAAGTTATTTAAAAATTTTTAATAGGTTATAAAGTTTCAATCGGCTGTTTACATTTGTCTAACTAATAAGACTTTAAAATATAAACTGTTTAATTTTTAAAGTTTAAATCTGGAAATACTAAAATTATGAACTGATTTCAAATCGTCCTGTAACATCAATGATTATTAACTTTTGAATACTTAAAGTGCAGTTTAATTAAAAAATTATTAATTAATTTATATTCATATTTGATCGACTAAAAATGTTTTTTCATCTTTAACCATTTACTTCAAGCATTTCTAATTTTTAATTTTTCAAGTCCTCAAGACTGCTTTTTAAAATTGTTTAAATAAAAATGTACGCTTAAAAATTAAAATAGCATATTTTTAAATGAAAGGTTTTCGAATTACGCATTCTAAACTGAATGATATCATAATTGAAAAATATGACAATTTAGCTAATTATTTAAAACATGGTTGAAATCAAAGTTGGAAAGATTAATTTTCTAAGAATTTGGAAAGTTCCCGGTCAACAAATTCCCCCCATGCGACGGTTCTCCGCAAGGAGGGAGCCGCGGATACACTCCGTGCGCAACTTTAGACTACGCTCGTCCGCTCTCTGTTTATGAGTTTCTTGTATTCCATTCAGACCGTGAATTCCTCGAATTCCGTGAATTCCTCGAATCCTGTGAATTCTTGCAAATTATAAAAAGTCCGTGAATCCCTTGATTTTCTTGAATTTCGTGAATTCCATGAATTCTTTGAATCTCGTGAATTCCTTGCATTTCGTGCGTACCGTGAATTTCCTGCGTACCGTGAATTCGTTGAAATCCATAAATTCCAACAGACATTTTTTAAATTGTTGAAATCCCAGCGCAGTCAGAACGGCTCAACAGCATTTTTTAATTTTCTATTAAAGTTCATTTTTTAAGATTAAAAATAAATAAAAAGTTCTACGTGAATCTCGAGAAAATTGTTGTTTCTAATCTTTTCAGTCCTTTCTCTTATCGCAAAACTTGTTCTTAAAAAAACTTTTTTGGTTCAAAATAACGTACAGCCCAAAAAATATTTACCAATTTAGACAACAAATTTTGGAAAAAAAGTTTATAAGATTTTCAAGAGATTCGTCTAGTCTGATTTTTGTGTTAAGCTTTAATTTTATTTAATAAATAATCAATATTTAAATTCAATATTATATAATAAATAAAATGATTTCTTATAAACAAGTTATTTGTTGAAAGAATTGTTTGAAAGATTTTCCATAATTAAACGTTTTTTAAAGTTATATTGCAAAGAATTTGGATAAAAACAATATAATGATATAGATATTTCTGCTTGAGATTATTATTGATAATATTTAAATAAAATTTGATGAACAAATGCATTAATCAGGAATTTCTTGACGAAAAAATTCTTGTATTTCGATGTCAGACATTTTAATTAAGATCTTCATAATAAATTCAGCGACATTCATGATAAATTGATAAATTTTTTGATTTTTGAACGAATTTAAGAAACAATGCATTATCCCGGCATTTGTGGACGGAAAAAGTCGTTTTTTAGATGTTAGACTTTTTAATTGGGAACTTCATATCAATTTAAGTAAAATTCATAGTCAGCTGATAATTAAAAATGTAACCATATGTTTATAAATTCATCTACTTAGTTATAAGTTTAACTACTGAGGTGAAAATTTATTTCGTTGGTTGAAAATGCAACTAGATTGTTAAAAACGATTTTTTTATTTACCAAATTATGATTATTTTTTGAGAAATCATCCAGTTGAAAATTAAGTCCTTTCGTTAAAAATTAATCTTTTAGGTCAGACATTCATCTGAGTTGATAATTTAATAATTCGGTTTAAAAGAAATCTTTCAGTAGAAAATTAAGTTTTTAACTGCCACATTTTAAACCAAATATGCTAGACAAATTTTCAGATAAAAAAATTCATTTTCAACCAAAGGAAAATAAATTATCAGGAAAAGTATGATTTTGCAACAAAAAACTTAATTTTCTATGGAATAGTTAAAATTTTTATAAAAATGGTTAATTTTTTACCCAAATAATTAAATCTTGAACAAAAAGAATCAATTTTATAGAAAACGATAATTTTTCAAAAAATAGTTTATTTTCGTAACAAATTGTTGAATCATTAAGGGAAAAAGACGAATTTTCTACTAAAGATAATAATTTTCAGCTATAGAGTTTCATTCTTTACAAAATACTTTAAATTTTAAACAGAAGAAATTCATTTCTACTAAAAATTCATTTTTTACTAAAAAATAAGAATATTTGCTAAAATACATTAAAATTAAAAGAAAAAGTTATATTTTTAACTAGTCACTGCCAACCGACAAAACGAATTTTTAGCACTCTAAACTATATAAATTCCGAAACAAAAGTATAATAGCAGATTTCTTAACCGAAAATAGATACATTTTTCGTAAAAGAGGGAAAGAGGGGAATAGGGGAAATATTGTGAAATCTGAAATATGAATTAAATTTTCAAGTTTCTTAGGTTATTCTTGATTTGTGCTGCTACAAGGCCAACTTCGTAAAATTCGCAAGCTTTTTTTTAATTTATCATTAGGCATTAGGAAAAGTATTAAAAATCATTTTTAACATAAAATAAAAATTTCAGTTAAATATTTTTTATTTTTTAGTTATAATGTGTTCCCTTTCCTTACAATATGATCACGAAGTCCTTCATCGACCCCGGACTCAGTCTATTCTTTCCCAGAATCTGTAACACATTTTTTTACCTCGTTTTCTAATAAAAATATTTCCAGCAAGCTTTATTATAATAAGAGAATTACAGAAATTCTTAATGGCTTTTCAGACCAGATGGATCTATAAATTAAAAAATTTTTTAAATTACGTTTGTTCCGGAAAAAAAATTCTCCTACCCCCCGCTGGAAGCGAATAAAAAAACGCTCTAAGCGGAGCGAAGGAGATCTTTTTTCAGCAAAAGTTAATTTAAAGAATATAAATATTATTATTTTTGTCAATTTCCTCTTTCTCTAGCCCTTCTGTAAATAGTACACTACTGCTTTCCTTTTTATAATCTCACGCATCAATCATCCCTTATCTTTCTATTAATTGTCTTTCCTAGTCCCTTTTTTCCATTTCTTTCTTTCTTATTACTATTTTGCTAATTCTATCAACCTTCCTCTCTTTTATTTTACCTTCTTTAAAAACTTTTTCGGAAATCCCCTTCCTTAGGCTCCTTTACGTACCCTTAGCTTCGTCTCTAAATATTAGGCCCTCCTCACCTTGCCTTCTTTCTTTCTTTTATATAAGCTCTATTATTTGCATTTATTTGCCAGTTACATCCCAAATATTTAAACTCCTTTATTTTTCCTGATGTTACTCCCTTCTATTAGTTGGTCCATTCTTCTTATTCCCCCTTCTTTTCTAAAACTCATTATCTTCAATCATGTGATTAAGCCCACCATCCCTTCTTTATCATCTGCCATAAAAACTTTATCGTCCGCGCATACCAGTGTATACACCTTTTCTTCTCACATCCTGACTGAGATTATTATATTAAGTAAAATTGACCTCAGAGGAAATTTTTGCCTTACTCCTCTCATTAACCAGAAACAATCTCCTACTTGCTCTTTTACCTTTACCCTATCTTTTGTCTCTTGAAAAAATGTTCGATACAAACTTTACTAAGCACTCTCGTATCACCTTTTTCAACATATCTTTTTTTTATCGCGACTCGGTTTTATGAGTCTAACGACACTAGCGAGTCCTCGAACATTGTTGTCATTATTCCATGCTCCCTTTTAATGCTACTATTTTTATTTAGCATGCCATATAAAACGCTTTATAGTTCGTAAGTTTGGTTACTACATTCCACGCCAAATATGTTGTTCACCACTCCCATTCCTTTCGAAACCCTTTCTGATTCGCTTGCTCTATTTTTTATCTTTTACTTTTTTCTTTAATCTCTCCTTGTTCTAATGTCGTAATTTCTTACTGACCTTCTCATCTATAAATTCCTTATTTCATTCACTGCTATTCCCTCCTTAGCTAACACTTTGCTTCTGCAATCTATTACTTTTGTTATTTCTTCTATCGTTTTTTTATCTCCTAGTTTAGATTTCCCTCTCACATGATGATATCCCTGATCTTTTCTTTGAACTTTTCTTTTCCTTATACATACCAAACTCCTCTTCCTGCTCCTTTCGCTATTGCTATCTTTTTATATGAATTTGTATCACTGATTCCTCCCACTGCTGTCACTATTATGGGAAATTGTTCCAAATCTATTTGAAAATCTACTTTTAGATTTTTGACCTTCTCTTTTACCTCATCTTCCACTATCACATAATCAATTACTGTTCCCCTTTTCTCCTCCTGAGGTTTTACATTCCCTTCCTCACTCCGTTTTACTCGTATATTCCCATTTAACATAAATCGTCTCATCTCCTCCAAGCTCTTCAACAATTTCCTTCGCTCACCACTCAGTAGGTTATCTTTCCATTTTTTTTTATCTCTCTCCTCCCAAATCCTTTCCTTCTCCATCACCCATTCCTTCATAAAAATCTTCTTTGAGTACGAGTTAAATATCTTCTTTATTTTCTTCCATCAGTTTTCTCATCTCCTCTTTTCTCTTTTGCGTATCACCGTTTATATAGGCCCCCACCGCCTTCCACGTCGCCCCGTCTTCACCTCTTCTGCTAATAATACTTCTTCTCGTTGTTTTATTTCTTATTTATCTGTTCTCTGTTATACATTAGTTCATTACTCCCGTCACTATTCATCTCATTGATCTCCCTTTTTCACTTTTCCTCTTTGCGTTTTGAACCTGTTATTGGTAACCTCTGGATGAACTTTCCCTTACTGTTTCCCATCCTTTTTCATCAGGCCACGTCTCCATCATTACGATAATTGCCGTATCATTTCGCTTTCTACTATTTATGATTTTACTTAACTTTACCCCAATTTTTCCCCCTTTTTTTCTTTTCTCTCATGTTACTTGCCTTAACTTATAATTTATATTCCTTTTTACCCATGTGTAACCATCCCCTATTAACTCAAAACTTCTATATTACGCCGTTTCCTTTTTCATGGCTTCCCTCTTCTGTTACTAGATGTTTAGTTTAATTATTAATTTTCTCTCTCCTCTTGGCGCTTCCTATATCTCTATCTCTTCCTTAGCATCCATCCTTTACAGTAAGCCTTGCACTTCCTTCTTCAGTTCCTTCCCTTCTTATCTCAGACCCTTTATCATAAATGTCGGAGCTATGCTGTCACTCTATTCTTTTTTATATTCTTGTTATACATTTCCTCTCCTCACTCACACTCTCCCTACCAACAAATTTCCAGTTTGAGCTGTCTCCGTTCACGAACCCAGTTTTTCTCCTTTTTCACACTCTTTTTCGACAATTTTGTACGTATTTTTGAATATCATACTTAAAATTAAAATTAATCCTGATGATTCGTTTCTATCATAAAGCCTTTCGAAATTCTATTAAAATGCTACTTCGCTTTGTGGAAAAAATTTGTGATACAAAATACAAATTTCAAATAACTATTTATTTTCTAAGTTTATTTGTTGTTAAGCTTAGGTATACAAGTATAACTTTTCGAAAATTCTGGAGAAATTGTAAACTCAATTAGGGTAGGGGTAGTAGAGAAAATGGGATAAGAGGAAAAAGTTGAAATTATGAGTCGGGAAGTAGGGGTAGTGAGGTTAAAGCAGGGTTAGTTAACGCAAAAATTAAGAAAAGTAGGAAAACTAAGGAAAATTAAGGAAAAAGAAATAAGAAAATGGAGAAGAAATTAGGAAGAAAAAAAACGGAAAGTGAAGGATATTTAGAAGTGTAAAAGTAAAAAACATGAGAGGAAATAAAGGATCGGAAAGTAAAAGAAATGAAAGAGGTGGAGTAAAAGAGTGGAATTAAAGTGAGTGGAAGTGATAGCAAGTAGGGGAAATGAGTGGAAGTGAGGGCGGGAGTGAGTAGGGAGGAGAAGTTAGGGGAGGGATTTTAGTGTTCTGCGGATAGGTAGGCGTGGAAAATTGAGGACTTTAGAAGGGAATTAGGGGAAGAGGAATATTGTCTGGGATAATGAGGAATAGGGAAAGTAGAGAAGGAAAAAATTTAAGAAGAAAGATGAAGCAAAGGATGAAGTTAGGAGAAGCCCTTTTTGTAGGTCCGTGGAGCCTACTTTGCCTAATTATAAAATAAATTATTTTTATTGGGTATAGGTTTTATCGGTATAATAAATAAATTAATTGTGGCCTCTGGACGAGGGCTGTATTTTGGTTTTCTGATTTCAAAACCGTTTTTAGCATTTCCAATCAAAATTGCGGGACTAAAACCAAGACTAAAAAAACAGCAAGATTTTATATTTAGATAAAAATGATTTGCCGGATCTTTTTTGGGTCTCTTACTTTAAATTTGTTTTTAGAATTTTCAAAAAGAAAATGCAGGTTCTTGGTTCTCGGGTTTGAAAGCCATTTTGAGAATGTTTAAAACTAAAATGAAGGATTTAGAATAGAGACCACAAAACTGAATAAAAAATTCGATTTTATTTAAAATGATTTTTTAAGGTTTTCTGGGTCTATTATTTCGAATCAGCTCAGAGAATATTTAAATGGAAAATGGGGGATATAAAATTATGATACAAAACTAAAAAAACATCGTACGTTAGTAGAAATGGTCTTTTAAAAGTATTTTCATTCTCTAATTTCAAGCTAGTTGCCAGAAAAAATAGCATTTCCAAAATAAAGAAAAAAAAACACACACACAAAATACTCTCGTTCAGGGAAAATTACTTTTTGAATGGTTTTTTTTTCTTTTATTATTTCGAATCAGTTTTCAGAATTTTAAAAAACAACTTGCCGGATCCAAAATCACGACAAAAAACATTTAATTTAGGTGAAAATGATTTTCTAAGAGGTTTTTTTGTCTGTATTTGATTTTGAATCCGTTTTCATAATTAAAAAAAAGATGGCAGATCCTAAATCGAGATAAAAAACTTAAAAAGTATCTGACTGCAGGGAAAATGAATTCCTAGGGGTTTGTAGGTGTCTGATTTCAAATGAGCTCTGAAACTTTTTAAAACGAAAATGGTCGTTATAAAATCAAGAAAAAAATATATAAATAATATCCAATTTGCGTGAAAATGATTTTCTAATGGTTTTTTGGTCTCGAGTTTTAAATATCGTTAAATCCTCTAAAATATCTTAAATTCAGTGGCAAGCTCTCCTCTGAAAATTGTGAAAATACAATAAATTAAGTAAAAAACATTTGTTACCCCTTAAAGATTTAAATACAATTACATTTATTCAGTGAATTTACATTATACCTTGACATGTTAGGGCATTTAATAACATCATTTTAACCTTGTGAAAACCTTTAAAATACCTTGAAATCTTTGAATCGATAAGGAAATCTTAAAACTTTATTTAATTTTGTTTAAAGTTCTTTTGAAATTTTTCAAAATCTTTTGTAATCCTTCAAAATTCTTAGATTTTTTTTAATGTCTTGAAATTCTTTGGTATCCCATAAATTCCTTACAAATTTTTCCTATGGAAATCGTAATAAGAATATCGAAATAAGTAAAAATCGAAAATTTTCAAACATAAAATTAATAGAACTTATTCATTTAAGATCTCTGAAAAAAGTCCCGAGAAATCTTACCAGATCTCTTCTGAAAATTCTTGGAAAATCATCGAAGTATTTCAAAGACTTTAAATGTTTTAAAATATTGTAATTCGTTTGTGTATTTTTAATTTTCAGGATCGATACGTTCTATATTTTAACATTATCACTTCATAATGAGTTTGTTTACTGATTTTTCGAAAATAAAAAAAATAAGAGTATTAGGAGTTCATTACATAAATCATTATACATCTATATTAACTTGCCTATAGTATTTTTTGCAAGGAGGGGTCACCAGGATTACATGGGATTAAATGACGTAACAAGAGATTGGCGAGATATTATAGAACAGATTGCAGGCGTAATTTAGCCCCTTCATAATCCGTTTCAAAATAACGTTTAAAAAAATAATAGCAACAATAAAAATTTCACGTCCACGGCCAAGTGGCTGTTCGCGCCCTAATGGCTGTCCATGTTTCAGACTTAATCCACGTTCCAGTGGTTGTTCAAAGCCCCAATGGTTTTCCACGTTTTAGTAACTTTTGCCGTTTTATTGTTTGTCCACGTTCCAGTGACTATCCACGTTTCAGTGCTTGTCTACGTTTTTGTGGTCGTCGACGTTCCAGTTCCTGTCTACTTGTGGGTGTTTTGATTACGATTCAGTGTTTGCGTACGTATTGGTGTTTGTCCGTGTCCCAGTCGCTGCCCACGTTTTATTGTTTGTCCACGTTTTTGTAGTTGTCCACGTCCTGATAGCTGTTCACGTCCCAGTGGCTCTCTACGCTTAAGTAGATTTCTAAATCGCAGTGGCTGTCCACATTTCAATGTTTACCCACTTCCAAAAGGCGGCCCAAAGTCCTGAGGGTTGTCTGCATTTTAGTGTTTGTGCACGTTTTGGTGGTTCTAGACGTCTAGGTTTATTTCCACATTTCAGTGTTTTTTACTTCTTAAAGGCTCTCAACGCTTCAGTGTTTGTTCACGTTTTTGTGGTTGTCCATGGTCCAGTGCCTGTCTACATGTCGGTGTTTTGACTACGATTTAGTGTTTCTCCGCGTCCCAGTCCTTGTCCACGTTTTATTTTTTTTGTCTACGTTTTTGTGGTAGTCCACGTCCTAATAGCTGTCCTTGTCCCAGTGGCTTTCCACGTATAAGAATATTTCTAAATCCCAGTGGCTATCCACGTCTCAGTGTATGTCCACGTCCCAGAGGCTGCCCAAAGTCCTGAGGCTTGTTTGCGTGTCAGTGCTATTCTACGTCCTAGAGGCTTTTAACGTTTCAGTGTTTTGCCATAATCCCATGTTTTTAAATGTTTTTATGGTTGTCCAGTTTCCAGTGGCTGTCTACATTTCAGTGATTGTCCTAGTCCCAGTTGCCTCCCAATGTTTCGGTGACTTTTACCGTTTCAGTGTTTGTCCACGTCCTAGTGACTTTGCAAGTTCCAGTGGTTTTCCACGTCCCAGGAGCTTTTAATGGTTCAGTGTTCTTCCACGATTTAGTGTATGTCTTCGTTTTAGTGGTTGTCGACGACTAAGTAGATGTCACGGTTCATTGTTTTCTTACGATCCAGTGGCTGCCTATCTTTAAATGGTTGTCTACGTCAAAGAGGTTGTTTACTTTTAGTGTTTCTCCACGTTCAAGTTGGCTGACAAAGTTGAAGTGTTGGCCATGTCCCAGTAACTGCGCAAAGTCCCTGTGACTTTTTCTGTTTTAGTGTTTATCCACGTCCCAGTGTCTGTCCACGTTTCAGTGTTTGTTCACGTCCCAGTTGCTGCCCAAAGTCCAAGGGGTTTCAGTGTTTGCATTTCAATATTTCTTGACGTCTTAGTGGTTGTAGACGTCAAAGTGTATGTCCACGTTTCAGTGTTTTTCTACGTCCCATTGGCTGTCAATGTGTCAGTCTTTAGCCACGATTTAGAGTTTGTCCACGTTTTTGTGGTTGTCCACGTCCCAGTGCTTGTCTACGTGTCGGTGTCTTGACTACGATTCACTGTTTGTCCACGTTTTCGTGGTTGTCAGTGTCTCAGTCGCTGACCACGTTTCAGTGTTTGTCAACGTTTTTGTGGTTGTCCACGTCCTAGTGGCTACACATGTCCCAGTGGCTCACCACGTTTAATTAGATTTCTGCATCCCATTGGCTGTCCAAATTTCAGTGTTTGGTCACGTCCCAGTTTCTGTCCAAAATCCTAGGGGTTGTATGCGTTTCAGTGTTTGCCCACGTTTTAGTGGTTGTAGACGTCTAAGTGTATGGCTGCGGTTCAGTGATTTTCTATGTCCAGTAACGCTCCAAGGTCTCCAGGGCTGTCTACGTTTCAACGTTTGTCAACGTTGCAGTGGATGTCCATGCCCCACTGTCTATATTTGAAGACGAGAACTATCGCCTATAATGGAATCAGACTGATTACTAGACTTTGCCCGTACAGTAGGCTTTCACTCTTTTAGCGACCTGTGATGGAAGATTTCCTATAAATAATAATAACGATAATAATAATATAATAAAAATAATCTTTCTATAGAATTACATAAGAAATTCGCTCCGATAGGCACACTTTTGTTTCTTTGATATCGTGCCGTGTTCTCCTGTGGTTTTAAGTCCTAACTAAGACCTGGAAGACCCTCCTAGCTTCATTTCATTCCTAATCCAAAATCTTGGGCGTAAATGCCCGTTGGAGAGCGAGAGGAGAGTCGACAGGTTCGCAGGCAACGGAATAAAGGGAACAGGAAGGCAGGCAAGGCCTGGCAGGAGACACCACATAGGTGAGCTGAAATAGATCGATGGCGAGCTTTTGACGCAAGCGCTCGTAGCAGCCCCTGACTGGTTTCCTGCTCGGGAGGAGGGAAAAAGGGAGAAGGGAGGACCATGGCTATCCGGGAGTTGTCGGCAATGGGAAGATTTCTGAGAGGAGGGGGAGAGAAGAGAAAAGAGAGAGAGTGAGAGAGGGAAGAGAGACACGCGACCCTCTCACCTGTTTGCCTACCCGCCAGTCTGGTTTACGCGCCCGGTCATCCGCCGGCGCTACAAGTGGTCTCGCAGTTTACTTCTTTCCATTCGCGCTAAACGTATATCGTATTCGTGTGTTTTTATTATTATTATTATTATTATTATTATTTAAGCGGACACCTTTAGTGACTCTCGTGATTCGGACGATTGACCAGTTTACCGCCGGAATTTGAATTTTCAGAAATTCACGACTGGTCCTCATTTTCGACAATCGACGGAGAGCCGACACCTGTGACCTACAAGTTGCGCTTTTTGCGGTAAGTAGTGCGATTCACTCTTTTGTCAGACGTATAGTGGCATGTACGCAGAAATCGTGCACTTGTATTTTTACGATTAAAGAGAAAAAGCAATTTTTAATATAAAATAGAGATTTTTAATAACTATTAATTTTTTTATTTAAAGGCGTTTAAAACCATACAATATACATTTTTCGTTTTCAGGCATTCAATTGGATATTATTCTATTTGAACGATAAAAAATAATTGAATTTTTCGGAAAGATAAATTATCAAAGAATTATTTCATTCTCAAATTAAATAGATGAGTTTTCAATTAGTTGTATTTTTACCAAAACAAGGTTAAATATTAAAAAAAGGTAAATTTTGAAGAAAATAGTTAAATCCTTAAACGGAACTCTCTAATTTCCAATAAAAAAGATGAAACGTTTGATAGAATAGACAAGTTCTTATCAATATACATTAATTTTTACTAAATTAATTCAACTCTCAACAAGGTATTGGTTAAAATTTCAACTGAAAAAGGTGAATTCTCAACATCAAATACAATAGTTTTTATTTCAAGAAAAAAAAAACAGCTGTGACATGTTTAACCGCAAAATATTAAATTCACGCCAACAGTTAATTTGATTTCATTGCTTCCAATTGGTACGACAACTACCTAAAAAAATTTCATTACTTTCTTGAAACCATTCGAAATCACTTCTTTGTCATTTTTATTTTTTATGTCTTTTTTATAAAAAAAATATTTATAACAATGAGAATGGTTTTAAAATGTCAACCTAACATGCCAAAATATTGTTCTTTCGAGGAAAAAAGAAATGATCCTGCAAAAAATAAAAATGTTCTCTATGTAAAAGTTACAAATAAGTGGGTTGGTTTTACAAATTTTGTTTGACAATAATAATTATTATCTTTTGATGTTTTGATGTGCCGCAGTAAGAAAAATTATTTTTATGAATTTTAATGAACGATATTCTTCAGTTCTAGGATAAAATTTTTTTGGTTTGTTTGACAAATATTCATTCATACGTATGAATGATATTCATCATTTAACAGGTTTCTTTGACCCAGTTAAAAGTGAGGGAAAACAATTTTATATTTAATTTGATTCATTTGGTAGATTGAAGCAGTCGATAAAATTCAAATAAAAATTGGTTTTAATTAAACAAAGTTCAAAAGTACAAATATTGTTCTCAGTGATTCTTAATATTGAAATAAAATAAAAATAATGTTTAACTAAAAAATAAAATTCATATCGACTGGCAACAACCGACAACACTTAATTAAAAAAAGCTCAATCATTACATTAATGAAAACGTTTCGTCTAGAGTTAAATTTTTTAATGAACCTAATTATTAAAGATCTCACAATTTATTTACTTTTTTATGTATTTTGTGAAATATAAACAAGTAATTTCTCATTGAATTTAAAATCCGACACATATCATGTAAAAATTTCGAGAATTTTTGACATTCGTAACTGCGCAATTAGATGCATTTTTTATTTTTAACCAATCCAAATTCAATTATTCTTATTTAAAATAAAAAAAAAATTTATTGAGAAAAACAAATACTTTTTTTGAATAGACCGTATGTAATAGATAAATTATAAAAAACTCGTTTCAAAATATTATTTTAAGTGTTAGTCCACTTTTAATAATAAGTGTCTATATTAAAGGTTAAATATTTTGCATTTTTTCTTTTAATAAAAAATATTCTAAAATCTTATGAACTTACAGGCAACTGATTTTTACATTATATTTTTATCCACAATGATAAATTGTCATCAGATATGAATTTTAAATAAATGTATATTTTGGCAGACAATCGCATTTTTAAAAAGATCCTCATAATTTTGTAGAGCTTTTCCGTTATTTCGTGACTTTTTTATTTGTCTATAAAATATAATATGCTTGAAAAAAAATTTCCGCAGATATAAAGAAAACGGTTTTCTTTTTTATTATTTCTCGACGTCAGCATTTCTTAAAATTCAAATAAAATAGTGAAACTCTCGACTATTTTTGTTTCAATTTGCTAGAACTTTGCCTTCGCATAATTAACGAAATGATATTGACCAATTTACAATTTGATTCAATATTCCGATTTTATTCAGAAATCGAAACAATTCTGTGATACCGAACACAAGTCATAAAATGGATATTTTTAAATTTATATGAATTTGAGGACACTTAGAAAAAAAATTGTCAACTTGAATTGTTTTTCTTGTTATCCAAGAAAAAAAGAATTCTAAAAAAAAAATAGTTGAATAGCTGAACTGGAAAAGATAAATTATAATTTACAAGTATCAATTTGGACCAAAAATCGAATAGTTACATTTCTACTTGTAAAAATCGAATTTTGAACAAAATGGTTAATTTTTTTATCGAAAAAATGAAGTTTTAACTGAAATTATTAATCGTTTGAAAAAAGAAAGAAATTCAATCAATTAGTTACACTTTCAACCAAAGAGATTAATTTTAAACGAAAATTGATAACTTTTTATCCAAAAAGATAAACTTTCTACCAAAATGGACGATTTAAAAAAAATACATAAAATTTAACTAAAAAGGGTAAATTTGTAACCAAATGGTTACATTCTTGAATAAAAAAGGTTACATGTCTAACTAAAATGAATGAATTTTCTTACAAGAAGATTAATTTTCTAAACAAAAACAAAAAAATTCCAGAATAAATGCATGAACTTTCAATTGGAAACTTGAATCTTTAAAAAATAAATAAATTTCGAATAAAGGATTTATTTTCAACAAAAAAGATTACTTTTCAACCAGATAGAATAATTTAAGATGAAGAGGAATGATTTTTTTTGTAAATTTACAGTTCAACAAATTAATTTTTAACAAAATAGTTTATGTAAATATTTCTTAAAAATTAAGTTAAATTTTTAACAGAATAATTTAATTTTGAACCAAATAGAATTTTTATCTAAAAGGGATGAATTTCGTATCAAAAATGTAATACTAGACTTTGCAATCAAAAAGAATGAAATTTTAACCTAAAATTGTTTGTATTTTCTTCTTTTCTTCTATCTCACTTAGCATGTGAGCAAAAAAGCGAGAATGAAAAAAATTTTTCTTAAAACATTTAAAAGAAAAGAAATTCTTTCAAAAGGGGAAATAATATCGATAATAAACAAAGGGGATGTCTGAAATATGAAATTGATTTTCAAAATTACTAATTTATTTTACAATTTTAGTTTACTTATTCATATATTTATTTACTTACTGAGCTATTTTTATTAAAATGTACTATTGCTAAATATTACAATTTTAAAAATTTCGCTGCTAAGAAAACAGCTTTATGTATCTAAAAAAGTTGGTTCAGCGAAAACTCAAAAACCTGTAAAATCTATAATAGTAGCCGGATGTTAATGAGCGGCGTCTCATCGGATCTTCAACTTTTGACAAGCATTTTCACTGCAATTAAAGAAACTTTTTAAACGCGAAACTTAAATTGGTTCATAACCCAGACTCGATTTCCATCTATCTTTCCAAGTTTGAACGAGTCGACAGGTTCAAGTTTTGATAATTGTCTGCAAGTAAAGTCAAAAGTTTTAGAGGCAATTAATTTATATAAATAATTTTCATTTCACTAGCTTTAAAAAAATAATTATTAGTAAGAAAATATGTAGCGAATTTCCTTGATTAGTGATGCTGTGAGTAAGTAATTAAGCAAAAAACGAGGTCAAGAAGGGACTACGTAAAGTAAATTCGTAATGCATGTTGTGAATTCGAAACTCTAATTTACCTGATAGATGATTCTTATTTATAATTTGTTTAGATGAAAAAAAAACTTAAAAATAATTTTGATCTAAAAAAATTTATATTTTGTTTTTTACGTTTTATGTTAAACTTCTATCAATTGCAATCAGTTAAAATATAGAAAGAAGGAATGCATAGAAAAAAATCGTCAGACATAAAACGTAATGAAAAATAATGGTGAAACGCGACTTGAAATATTAACAAGTTTGGGAGAGCTTCTCTGGGTTACGAATAAACTTGAATTAATGGTTGCATGTAAACTGTCATTTTTCAAGAGTTTTGAGGAGGGAAAAATTTCCCCATGCTTTTTACTCAATGACATAATAATTCCAGATGACAAAGATCCATTATTCTGTCACTCATTTTTGATAGGAGTAAACAAAAAAAGAGAAAAAGTTAGGTATCACATAAAATATTAATTTTAATGAGATTTCAGGCTAAAAAAATTTACAAAAATCTACTTTCTGTAATCTAATTTTCCTCCTTAGGGATTTTCGTGGCTGGTAAGAGTTGAACAAGAAGATTTTTCACTTTCGAGTAAATTTTAAGATTGGCGGGGTCCAAAAAAAGGGTTCTCACAATTAGGAGTAATTTTTAGGGTTCAGGAGTACGGGCCAAGGGGATTTCACATTTAACGATAATTTTTACGGCTGTAGAGAAATGCGCATTGGGTATTTGAATTTAGGGGTGATTTTTGTAGCTGATAAGTGACGGACAAGTGTTTTTCACGCCTAGTACGTAATTTTTAGGCTGGAATATCCTATAATAGAGGTTTTTATATTATAGGTTGGTTTTTAGGGATGAAAATAGCTGGATGAAAAAATTTTAGACTAATAAGTTAAATTCGGGGCTACGGAGGGACCTTCATGGAATATTTAAACTTAGGAGTGATGTTTAGTGCTGAAAAGAGATTGACAAGGAGCTTTCACCTGTGAGAGTTTATTTCTGGATCTATAAAAACCTGGAAAAGGGGTTTTCATATTACAGGATGAATTTTGGATGAGACGAGAACTGGAGGAAGGGATTTTATACTTATAAGTGACTTTTAGGTCCAAGGAGGGACTTACATAGAATATGTAAATTCAGGGGTGCTTTTTAAGGCTGAAGAGAGATGTACAAGGAGCTTTTACTCTTCAGTGGACATTTCTGGGGCTGGAAAAACCTGAAAAAGGGTTTTTATGTTTTAGGATGATTTTTGATGATGAAGATAAATGTAGGCATAGATTTTGGACTTGTGAGTGATTAAGATTAGGGTGCCCTTCTTGATGCTGGAGAAGCTGGAAAAGGGGCTTCTATTATACGGGATGATTTTTCGGTATGAAGAGAACTTGATGAAAGGATATTAGACTTATGAGTGACTTTTCGGTCCAAGGAGGAACGTACATGGGGTATTAAAACTTAAGGGTAGTTGTCGGGATTGATAAGAACTGAAAAAGGGGCCTTTAAGCTTCGGGTGTCCTCTCTGGGGTTGAAAACCTCAGAAAAAGAGCTTTAGCTTGGAAAAAGCTGGAAAAGGTTCTTTGGGCTGGAAATATCTGGAAAAAGGGTGTTAATATTACGGGATGATTTTTGGGGATGAAGAGAACTGAAAGAAGAAAGTTAAGATTTATACGTTAATTTTGGGTCCAAGCAGGGACTTGCATGGAACATTTAAATTAAGGGGTGATTTTTACGGTTGAAGAGAGATAAACAAGGAGCTTCCACGCTTGAGAAGTCATTTTAGGGGCTCGTAAAACTTGTAAAGGGGGCTTTTAAATTACAGAATGATTTTTGGGGGTTGAAAAAAATTCTTGAATAGATTTTTGACTCATAAGTGATTTCTGGGTCCAAGGGGAAACGTACATGGAGTACTTAAACTTAGGGGTAATTCTCGGGGTTGCTGAAAACTTGAAAAGGGACCTTTCAGCTTAGAGTGTCCATTATGGGGCTGGAAAACGTCCGAAAAGGGGATTTGGGCTGGACAAACCTGGAAAACCTGAAAAAGGGGCCTTCAAGCTTAGGGTGTCCTTTCTGGGATTGGAAAAACCTGAAAAAGGGGCTTCGAGCTATACAAATCTGGAAAAGGGGTTTTGGCATGGAAAAACCTGAAAAGGGGCTTTTATATCATAAGATGATTTTTGGGGATGAAGAGAACTGGATAAAGGAATTTTAGAATTATGAGTAACTCTTGGGTCCTACGAAAAGCTTTCACGCTTGAGGGATCATTTCTGGGACAGGAAAAGCTTGATCAGAAGGCTTTTATATTATAGGATGATTTTTGGAGATGGAGAGAAGTGTAGGGGTATTTAAACTTAGAGGTTTTTTCAGGGCTGATGAGAACTGTAAAAGGGGCCTTCAAGCTTAGGGTGGCCTTTCTGTGATCGGAAAAACGTGGAAAATGGGCTTTGGGCTGGAAAAACCTGAAAAGGGGTTTTGGGATGGACAACCCTGGAAAAGGGTCTTTAAGCACAATAGTTATTTACAAAAATTTACTTTCTGTGAATGAGGGTGATGTCCTGTCAATAATCAGATCTTTAAAAAGATTAGTTATGTTTAGGATTTCAAGAATGAAAATTATTACATTATTAGCATTTCTTAAACAAATTACTATATTTGATGACTATTTAATTATTTTCAAAATTCTAAAAATAAGAGCTGTAAAGTATTTTTTTCTTGAAAAAATGTATCATGAATTACAAAAATGTAACCAGTTTAAAACAATTGATGATTTTGGGTACAGCAGATAGATGCACTAATATCTTTCATCTTTTAAAAATATTTTTTATCGTGAAACATACAAAGTTTAATTATTCATAATTAAATGTTATATTAAAAAACTATTGACAACTTTGGTACAGTGTTAAAAAATTAATCGAATTAAAGAACCTTCCATTGACTCACTAAACTTGGAAGCCTTTCGAATAAAAGTCACTCTTTAATTTCTTGAAAGCTCTGTGGTTATAGAAACAATGATTAAACTCAGTGAGGCTCATTTAAAATAAAATGAATGTATAAAGTTATAAAAATATATTTCGATGAAAAGTAGGATCAAAATATTGTCAGATAATATCCCCAAATAAACTTTTCACTATTTTGTTTTTTTTTTCTATTTGCGTTAAAAAAAAACCTTCTAGCAACTAATTATATTTTTTCCAGGCAGTAAATCGATTTCAACATGTAAATGATTGACCTTAAACTCTGATAATGTGTATTACTGATTTTCATAATCAATTGCATTTTAAGTAAATTCATTTTTTAGTCGACAAAAATGTTTTTAGTTTTTCTCAGCTTTTTTAATTCATCTAGATTTATTTGAATTCGATATGATTCGAAATGAAATATTTGAATTATACAATTATCGAACCTACATAATTGAACAAATTTTTTCCGTTAAATGAAAACATTTTATTTAATATTTTTAATGTTATAATTAAAATAATTTCAGTATTTAAAAATTTCGGAATGTGATAATTCCGAAATGTACGTGTATATGCGAAATTCTAAAGTGGGATATTTTATAAAGATGGCCATTCGATTTCAAGAATTATCTATACTAACAGAAATGTTCAAAATCTGTAATATTCTAAGCTTTTGGAAATATTATTATTCGGGAAGTTTTTAATACGCAAACTGTAAATTGGCGGCATTTTTATAATTTTAGTAATTTTTTATTTTCTATATTCCCTTTTTATAAATAAAATAATTATTAATAAATTTCTATGAGCTTTTTTAATTGATTTAAATTTATTTGCAATAAGACTGATAAAAGTAAAAAAAAAAGTAAAAAAATTAAAAGAGGGTCGGTTGAAAACAATTTAACTTTTCATCTACGGTTCTCTAATCTTGACACTAATCTAAAAGCACTCGAGAGCTGAAGGTGAAGTAAATTCTGGGGTGACTTGTTGCTCGACAGAAAGATAAGGCATTCATAATGTTACAAAAAAAGGCATTTTTCTCTGTCAGAAAACATTTTATGTCCATTTTTTAGAACGGCTAAAGTGAGAAAAATATTTTTAAAAAGTTCAATTCACTCTCGTATCTCCAATCATTGCTTAGAAAGGATCAAAAGCCTGCTTTAGGATTTGTTGTAAGAAGTTTTTGATATCGAATTTATAAGATTATGTGAAGCGATATTGACATATCAGAACCATGGTACGGTCTGTGAGACCGCACTTCTATACTCAAATATTATGACTTACTAAAAGTTTAAATTAAATTTTAAACTATGATTATCTTCTGAAATTGTGAAAGCAACGATATTGTCGATTTTCGATATAAACGAGAAAATTAATCAAAGCAAACGTCTCTTATAAAACATCCTCCTACTTGAGAGCATGTTAAATAACAATAAAGTGAAAATTGAAGTGAGATTTAAAACATGGTTGCTTAGACTTCGGCTTCTGGTTAAGAGATAATAAAAAGTTAGTATTACTTCATTTGTAGGGGATAACAATCCCTTTAAAATGATCCCTACCAGAACCCTTTGCGGCTAACAGCTTACGAGAGATTAATTTGTTAATTAAGGCGAGCGTATCTTCAGAGAAGCGTACGCTATGATGAATTTTCATTTTTATACAAGATATTTTAATGCCATTTATTTATAAAACCTTTAAAGGATTAAGGTGAGCTAATAATATCTGAGTGGGGGTGGGGGGTCGTTAGACAATAAAAAATTTCGTCAATAAAGTTCTGTGAATGATTCACTTCCTGAATTAATGAAGCTATGGAGTACAAATAAATGCTCGTACTATGCAATTGTTTATTTATGCTAGACAATAAATTGAGTTGAGAAAAATTATCTATTACATGTTTCATATTTAATATTTCATAAATATTCAATGCATTACAATTTATATTTACCAAATATGATTCCAATAATAAACTGCAAAGGATGTTTTTTAGAAAATAATTATTTCAAACCACAAAATGATATACTTTATTATTCGTTAAAATAAATTATTGTAAACAATGATATAAAACTTTTAAGTTAAAGGAAGTATTTTTGCCAAGCATATGCCCTAAAAGTTATTTCTAGTTATACAAAAATAAATCTTAATTTGGTGCTGATCTGCAATATTGCTAATTAATATATTTTAACCCCTATAAATTGTTTATAAATTTTGAATGTATGATGATTTTTCGTTATTAAATACAATTTAGATAATAAATCACAACGACTTAGTGCAAGATAATTTTGTAATACAACAAGCTGATGAAATAAAGAATTTTTTAACAAAATTAATTACAACAGTTGTATAACTTAGTGTGTCATTTTAAACATTTCATTTATAGGAAATAAAACTCCCTTAATAAGACTCCGACTAGAATTTTTTGCGAAAAATACTTTACAAGTTAATAATTTGTTAACTAATGGTAGTGGGTTTTCGAAAAACTGTACGCGCTTTTGAATTTTTATTGCGGTAAACAATATTCTTATATGACACATCTTGCTAATAGACCAAATTAATACCCTATACATATAAAAAACTATCCAAATTCCTTTATTCTTCCGAATTCCGTGAATTCTACGAATTCTATAAATTCTTAGAACTTTCTGAAATTTATGAATTCTCGAAATTGAATGAATTCTGGGAATTTCAAGAATTATCTGACTTCCAGGAATTCTCTAAATTCCATGAATTCTCTAAATTCCACGAATTTCCGATTTTTCGAATTTTCCGATTCCACGAATTCTCTGAATTCTACGAATGTCCACGAATTATCTGAATTCTATGAATTTCCTGAATGCCACGAATTCTATGAATTGTCTGAATTCTCTGATTTTCATCCCTCTTCTGAATTTTTTGAATTTTCTAAATTTCATGGTTTCTCTAAATTTCATGATTTTTCTAAATTCCACGAATTCTCCAAATAATATGAATTCTCTAAATAATATGAATTCTCTGAATTTTATTAATTCTATAAATTTCTCGAATTCTGTCAATTGCTTGAATTATCTGAATTCTATGAATTCTCTAGATTCCAGGAGTCATCTGAATTCCATGAATTCTCTAAATACTATGAATTCTGTCAATTCCATGAATTCTTTGGATTCCATGAACTTTTTAGATTTAATTAATTTTGTGAATTCTTCGAATTTAAAGTTCTGTGAATTGCATAAATTCTATCTATTTTTTGAATGCTATGAATTCCTGGAATTTAGAAGTTTTCTAAATATTTTGTATTCTATGAATGCTACGAATTTGACTAATGTATGGATAAGTTTCTTGAAAAATATGCAATTTTTGGATTCTACGAATTCCTTAAATCCCCTGCATTCTTAGAATTCCCTGTGGTCTAAGACTTTTCGAAATTTTCCGAATTCTCTGAATTACTAGAACTCTGAATTACTCGAATTTTTAATATTTCTTGAATTCTCAAAATTTTCTAAATTTTTTGAGTTTCTTGAATTCTCAAAATTTCCTAAATTCTTTTAATTCCTTGAATTCCCTTGAATTCTCTGAGTTCCCTGAATGTTCGGAATCAACAGAATGTTCTGAATTTCATGAATTCCTTAAATTTTCTGCATTCATTGTATTCTCTTAATGCCCAGATTTCTCGAAATTCCTTAAATTCGCTGAATTCCCTGACTTTTTAGAATTCCTTAGATAGTCTGAAATTTCGGAATTTCTGGATTCCTTTAAATATTCTTTATTCTTTGCATTCTCTGAATGCCTTGAAGCCTTGAAGCCTCTAAATTACTTGAATTCCCGAACCTCTCTGAATCCATTGAATGTCTTAAATTTTGGAATTTTTAAAATTTTGAATTTTCTGCATACCTTCCATTCAATCAATTATCTGACTTCCCTGAATTCCCTGAATGTTCTAAATTTATGGAACTCCTGAAATGATGTCTATTCTTCTAATTCTCTGAATAAGTGGAATTCTCTAAATTCCTTAAATTCGAGGAATTCGTCGAATTCTTTGAATTTCCTTCTCTGGATTCTTTGAGTGTTCTGAATTTCTGAAATTATTTGGATTTTTCGTACTCTCTAAATGTCTTGAATTCTTTGAATATGTTGAATTAACTGACTTCACTGAATTCCCTGAACGTCCTGAATTTCTGAAATTCCTAACCTTCTAAAAGAGCATTGAATTCTCTAAACTCCCTAATCTATTTGAATGCACTGGCATCTTTAAACTTCATGAATGTTGGGATTTCTGAAATTCTTGAAATTCTCTGCATTTTTTGTATTCTTTAAATGCCTAAAATTCTCCGAATTCCTTCAATTCACTGAATTCCCTGACTTATCTGAGTTTGTTATTACCCGACTTCTCTGAATTTCCGGAATGTTCTGCATTTTTGTAAGTTCTGAAATTCTCTGCATTCCTTGAATTCTCTGAATGCACTGAATTCTCTAAATTCCTTAAAATCTCTGAATGTTCTCAATTACTGAATTTCTCTGAATTCCTTCAATCATTTGAGTTCACTGAGATCCATTATATTCTCTAAAATATTTCAGAAGATTTCAAGTAAGTTAAGAGAGTTTAGAAGAATTTAAACGAATTTCTAAGCTTCAAAATTATATAAAAAAATGAAAAGCAAAAATAGAATTAAAAGGAATTCAATATGATTCGAAGTACTTTAAATGAATTCAAAGGAATTTTAGTAACGTCAAAACAATTCAAAATAATTTACTAAACGAAAGTATCAATTCCCTACTATTTGTCGCGCATCCGTATTAGAACGAAGGGCAAACAAATAAAAACAAAGCATTGGTTTAGACGACAAACACTTGAGTCATGGAGTATTTTTTATTTGAATTGATTAAAACAAGAGGGATTGGATTTATTCTTTATTTATACTTCGTAAATGATTCAAGTTATTAAAAAATATAAGGGTCCTTATTGAGAAGTGAAAATCTAGAAATATAAAATAAAATTGGAAATGTAATGCAAGTGTGGGGATTAGGTGGACAGCGTTTACATTTATCTCATGAGCTCCAGTCTCCACTAATTTCAATTCTCGTTGCCACAAACTCGAGCAAACAGAACGTGCTTTCCACATCAGCCAATCACAGCTCGCCCTCAACCCTATTACGTAGCTAATTCTTCTCTATGAAGGCAGAGCCACCCTTTCAATGCCCTTTCAAAATACTCATTTTTTAAAACTTTCTGTCTATCGTTACAAATTTTTTTTAAATTACAATAAGAATAATAATAACAAATTTAAATAATAACAATAATACGTTTGTTTAAGACACAAATAACCTTAGGCATCTAAGATATTAAATGAATTATATAATTTCAATTTTTAATTAAAAATAATTCTTTTGAAAATAATTTAATCGCATTCCTAAACGGTTTCTAATTTCCTATAAAGCAAACTTTATTTGGTCCTTTTTGTATTTGAATATATTCTAATAATTTTTGCTCTAATAAAGTTAAAAAAAGTAAACCTAGTAAAATTATTAAAGTTATTAATAATTGATAATCAATAAATTAATATAAGAAAAATAATTAATATATAAATTTAGAAATTATAATATTAAATGAACTCTACTCACTATCTCGAGTCTTATCAAATTTTTATAATGATTTATAATTATGTAAAAATCCCTGTGGTAACATTAACGTTTCAATTCAAAGAATCAAAATAAAAAACAAAAATAGAAAAAAAGAAAACCTTGAAATCCCGTTCCTTTTTTCTCTTGTTTTTTTAATGTTTTAAAAATAATAATAAAAATTTTTTAATATTTGAGAATATTCTTCTTTTCTTATCCGTTTTTATTTTATTTTTTAAATTTGAATCAAGACGTTTGTTGGTATTCCAAACTAGATAGTAATATACATATATTTTTTTTATTTTCCAAAGATTTCTTTCTGAGTTTGAATGTAGATATTAAGGAAAAAGTTTGAAAAATTGTATTCTGAATTTATTCTCTCAGATTTTTTAAATTAGTGTTTTATAAATAATTATGATTTTTTAACATTTAAATTCGACAGCATTTTTTAATGAAAGTTTTTAAACTAAAAGTGGTTCCTTTTATCCTGAAAAAAAGCGATCTGCAAATTTTTAATAAATCCCACATATAAAATGAAAATATCTTTTAGATTAGATATTCAAATTTTCTGGAACTAAAAACAAGGGCCAAATAATTAGTTAATCTCTTATTAAATGTTACGAATTTGTAAAAAAATTGATTTTTCGTCAAGTTTTAAAACCTATTTTCGCGAAATTGTGTTCCATGTTTATGAATAAAGGTGTGAAAATTAAAATTAAAAAAAATTTACATCAAAATAAATTTTTAAGTAACAAAGAAATGTAAGGAAAGCTAAAATAACGAAATGGCAGCCAAAATCACTTGTCTTCTCTTTTCTTTTTTTCAAATTGAAATAAAAAACTTTAACCAAAATCTATCAAGGTTTCGTTTCGGATTTCGTGATTCTTTTCATAGCCTTTTAAGTTCAATTATTAAAAATAAATGTTACAAAAAGGCGAAACCCATGCGGAAAAATAAATGTCAGAATTCGAATGAAAAAAAAAATAAATTCAAACAAATAAGAGAAAAAAAGCAATTGAAAATCTCCTTCCTTCCTTATTTTTTAAAATTAAACTAAAAAAGAAATTTTTTAGAATTATATCAGGGTGATAATAAGTAACATTTTTGATTCATTTTTACTTTTTTGAACGTTAATTAGCTTTTTATAAATATATTTTTTTACATTTAAATTCAATAAAATATTGCATTTAACATCTTCAAACATTAGATTAATTTACAGTTTTCTTGACCGAAACAAGTTAAAAACTTATAATTATTATATAAATTAGTTAATAAATTATTTTATAATCATGTTTTCGTATTAAATTTATTTGAAAAAATAACGGACTTATTTCTGTAATTATATTTTTGGTGATTTTTAATGTGTGCAAAAGCTAGTTTTTATTAAGGATGTAGAAATGTATTTTTTTCAGATTTAGGTTTAAAATTTATTAATTTTGTGAAAATTAAAAAAAATTTACATAGGAATACATTTTTTTGTAATTAAATACTTTATGGATGTACTCGAAATAGATCCCATTTTGAAATAATCAAACCTTCGCAATGATTTATAAAATCAAAAATTTACACGAAATATGTTTTTCAGAATTTTGGATACGACATTCTTGAATGTCTCTGAATCTCCTTTTTCTCTTTTCGTTTTATTTAAATGCTTTTTTAAATCACAATAAATAAAAAAATTACAGAAAATCTTACAAATGAAATGAGAAAACTTAAATGTCCTAATTTAAATTAAAAAAATGTAAAATACGTCATAAAGAGAAGACAAACTCAATATCCCGTTTCAAATAAATCAAAATTAACATCTAAAAATATATTTTTTGCCGTCTTTTTTATTTATGCTTAGAATTTAATTAAGAATTATGTTGTCCTAACTAGAAAGTTACATTTTTTTATTTCCAGCAATTTTTAGTTAATTTTTATTTAGTCCTTAAAAAAAATAGATTTTGCGCAAATTGTAAATTTAAGGTCATGTAAAGAGTAGGTCACGTGACCAGCTTCCTACCATACCGCCATTCAAGTAGGCTAGTTGGAAATTGCAATTAGGTTTTTCAATAAAATATTCACACTATTATAGTCAGCTGCTGCTGAAATCTACAAACTGAGTGAGCCTATGTAGTAGATAATAAAATGGTAACGGTATCCAGTAAGCTGTAAAAGTGGTAATAGTTTCATACTAAAATGCAAATACATGATTGCGCAATTTGCGCATTAAGGATTTTTTTGTCGAAACGTGATCGCTGGGTACGTGGTTTTTTCAACTTCTAAAATTTCTTTACTTACATTTTTAAGATGATTTATAAAATCCTGCAAAATATATTTGCTGTTAATATTTTATTTTATATTTTTGTAATTTATAAATTAGTTGAAATTATAATTTTTTCAGTAAAAAACTTTTTCAATTACTTTGGATGTGCCAATTTATTATAGCATTAAATTGTTTTATTTCGAATTAATTGAAATAGAATTCTCTTTAGAGTTAAAAGTTGGTTTTGTATTTTGATATTTGATTTTTTGTTTTAAAGAAATTTTTTATATTTTTATTGAGCTGGAAAAAAATTTTAGTTTAAACTTTATGGCTAAATTGAAAAAGGGAGCTATTTTTATTTAAAACTTATAAATAATAATTTAATCCAGTTAAAGTTGGTCAGATACTTTAGTCAATTCATTTCTCTTCCAATGAAGAGCCATACATTTTTAAAGAAATTTCTTTGAGCCAGAAGAGAGGGAATTTTTATTTTTATTTATTTTTTTCTGAATTAGAGAAGGAAGTTTTCATTTTATTTTAATAAATCTGAATAGTAGCTTAATGTATTTGTTGTGGATCAATTTCTTCATTTCAGGTTTTTTCAAATGAAAAAGAGAAAATTAAAGAATAAATATTTATTGAATTGGCAGAAAGAAAATTTTAAGTGCTTTATTTTTCCAAAATGCAAACGAAACTTTTTTTTTAATCTAAAATAATATTTGAATCAAGTTTCAGCGAGAAAGATTCTTTATCCTAAATATTTTTCTCATGGTGAGTACAAATAACTTTTTATTTTCGATCTTTTTCTGAATCGTAATTGAGAAATTTTCGTATTTATTTTTTTTCTACACTGTAATAGTACATTTTTTAACAACTTAATGCTTTATTTATTTTATTTATTCATTTTCACGGATTTCTTAAATCAGTTTTTAATACATCATTTTAAAACAGTTTGATGTTCACATTTATAAAGCTTGAATAAAAAATATAAGTTTTTAAAAATTGTAATTGAAACTTTTATTTTTTAAATCTACTTATTTTTAAAGGTTAAATGTAAAACATTTTAAATTCAAATATATTATTCTTAAATAGTCTTAATTTTGCAATTCACAACCTGAAAAATTGAACAATTTGAAATCCAATGTATAAGTTGATTCCTAAATTTCTTCGAAATAACATATTATTTTTAAATGAAACCTTTCACATTGTACTTGTGTAAAATAGTCACCTGCAGTACTTTTACATTTGGAAATTTATATAACTGAATCAGTTTAAATATATTTTTCATCAAAATCTAATCATTCTCTTTGAATCTTTTAAAACTTCAAAAATAAGTAATACCTTTTTAAGGATTTGAAAATTAACTTCTTTCAGAATTGTGCACTAAAAACATGTCATTTTAAATTAAAATTATAAAATTTTCAAAGATGATAAAAATTGTTCTCACCGATTTTTAATTTGAAAAAGATATTTTTGTATAAAAAAATATTGAAAGTTATATGATTTTTAAAAGCTTGAAAATGAGAAAATGCTGAAGTGCAAAATTGAATGAATTTATTCCTCATTTATTTCACTAAAAGAAATTTTTTGCCTCAAAAGATCTGAAAGGAACCTTATATATTTCATCTACCGCATAAATTTTCACTGTTCAATCGTGCAGTGATAATCCTGCTATATTATTTTACTAAACGTTTTAATGTTCAGAAACAAAAAAATAGTTATTAAAATAAAAGTGCAGGTGTTTCTTTCTAATAAAAGATTACGTTAATAGACAAAATTATTTTTAAGTACAGCTTTAGTATGACTGAAATTGAAGAAAAAAGTAGGAAAAATAATGGTTTAATTATTTTTTCTCTTTTACTTTTCCTCTAGATTTATTGGACATTACTTTATAAAGTTGATGTTCCTTTAATGAGCGTTGTGACTGAGATTAAAATCTCTACGTGACTTCTTAGAGAACAAAGGATAAATCGAATCTCGCAGTAAATTTAATTCTAGACCGTTCTTGACGGACAAGATTGAACTTTGTCTGGCGAAAAGCTAAAAGTCTTGCACTTGATTTTGAAATATTCTGTTGAAAGTGAGTTTCTTGAAAAAATAGATTTAAACATAAATTTAATAGAAATATTATCAACCTTAAAAAGTATTTTATAATATCATTTCCTTAATTTTTAAATTCATCAGTTAAAGCTTAAAAGATTTGTATTTCAGACTAAAAACAATTTTACTACTGAAATTTTGAGTTGAACTTTTCAGATTGCTTAAAAATTGGAAAAAATATTTGTCCTTGATATTATCCAAAACGAATTTAGAATTTCGAATAAGGAATTCTATTGTGATTTAAATTTATCATAAATGTTAGCAGTCTTTAAACATATTTCAATTTTATTTTTTTAATATAATTATTAAGAATTTTAAATCCAGTTATTGAATATAAAAATAAATTTCCGTCTGATGGAAAGCGTCTTTACTACTAGAATTTAGAGTCATATTTTAAATATTATTTGACAATTGCATAAAAATTTTAATTCTAGAATTTATAGTCAAAACTAAAAAGATTGGGATTTCTAAACAAAAACGGTTTTACTGCTAAGATTTTGATTCAAGTTTTTGATATTGATTGACAGTTGAAGAAAAATATATTTTCTTAATATTATTATTTAGAGTAAATTTAGAATCTTAAAACAGGAATTTTATTGTAATTTTAATTTATAAAAAAAGTTCATCAATCTTTAAACATGTTTCAATATTCTTTTCAAAATATTGTTCCCAGACTTTTTAAATTTAATTATTTAAACTAAAAATATTGTACTGCCTGATTGAAAATAGTTTTACTACTAGAGTTTAAAATAAACTTTGAGAGATTTGTTGACAATTGAAAAAAAAACATATATTTGGTCTGATCTAAGTGGGCTTTCCTAATAGAATTTGTAGTCAGGTTTTGGAGATTTGTTTAAAACGGAGGGAAAATATCTTTTCTTAAAATTATTTTGTGTAAATTTTGATTCTTACAAAAACAATTCTGTTGAAATATAAATTTATCAGGAGTTTCATCAATCCCTGAATTCATTTTATTATTATTTTTATGATATTATTTTTTAATTTAATAGATAGAAAACAATTTTGCTACTAGAATTTAGAGTCAACTTTTAGAGGTTGTTTGGGAATTAGAAAAAAATATTTTCTTGATTTATTTAGGGAATATTTAGGGTATTAGAAAATAATTGAATTAGATTCAAAATTAATTAGAAATTTTAGCAATATTTGCCCTTTCTTCAGGATTATTTCTATAATATCATTCTTATAATTTTTAAATTAAATAATTAATAGTTAAAAGGTAGTGAATTCTAAACAGAAACTGTTTTAGTACTGAAATGTGGATTCAAACATTTGAGTTTGATTGCCAACTGGAGAAAAATATTTTGCTTTAGTACTACTTGTAGAATATTTAGGTTCTTAAAAACAATTGATTTATATTCAAAATTTTTAGGAATTTAATCAATATTTGCACTTTTTAAAATATGATTTCTACACAATTATTCTGACAATTTTTTATTCAAATAATTAAAAGTAAAAAGATAAAAATGTTTGGCCAAAAATGGTTTTACTACTGAAATATAAAGTTAAATTTTTATGATTGATTAAAAATTGGTAAAAATATTTTTCCTTAATATTATTTGAAGTAAATATGACCAAATATGTTTTTAATACTGAAACTTAGAGTCACATCTTTCAGATTTATTGACAATTTCACAAAATAATTTCCACTGATAATATTTGAATTAAATTTAGATTCTTAAAAAATTTGCATTGAAATTTAAATTTATTAGAATTCTGATCAATAGTTGAACTTATGTAAATATTATTTTAAGAATCTATACATTCAATTATTTATTGATTGAGAATTAAAGAGAAACAATTTTTCTTGATATTATTTAAAGTAACTTTAGATTCTTGAAAAAAAAATTATTTTTGAATATAAATTTATTAGAAATCTCAGCAACCTTGAAACTTATTTTATTATCATCTTTATAATATTATTCTGCACATTTTTAAGTTAAAAAATAAAATCTAAATGGATATATTTTTATATAATTTTCATAATATCATTCTCAGAATTTCTAGATTCAATTATTAAAACTAAAAATATAGTTATGTCTAACCACAAACGGTTTTGCGACTGAAATGCAGTCAACTTTTGAGATCGATTCGCAATTAGAGAAAAATATTTGACCTTGATGTTATTTAGCGCAAATTTATGCTCTTGAATAAAAAATTGTATTGTAACAAATATGGTTGTTCTTTTAGAATTCCGCGTAAACTTTTTAAAATTGTTTGAAAATTCAAGAAAATGATTTGTTTAATATGATTTTCGGCAAATTTAGGATTTTAAACAAAAATTCTTAATATCATTTGGAGGCAATTAGATTCTTAAACAGGGATTTTTATTGTAATCTAAATTCATTAGAAGTGTTATAAATCTTCAAACATATTTTGATGTTATTTTTATAATATTATTCTCATCATTTCTAAATTCGATAATTATAACTACAAATATATCCATGTCTGCTAAAAAAGGTTTTACTACTAGAATTGGCAAACATATTTTTAAAATTGTTCCAAAATTGAAAAAAAAAAAATGTTTATTCTCAATATTATTTTGTAATAATATTATTAATAATATTTTTATCACAATTTTTTGCATGGTTGACGATTGGAGAAAAATATTTGTCCTGAAAATTATTTGGAATAAATTTTTATTCTTAAAAAAAGAATTTTATTGTAATATAAATTTATTAGAAATTTGATAAACTTCAAAACTTATTTTAATGTTATACCTACTAATTATTAATCTATTTAATATTTTTATGACGCTATTCTCAGGTTATTCTTAGAAAACTTAAAAAGATTTATTATAAATTGTATGAATCTTTAAACTTATCCCATCATTATTTTTAGGACATTATTTTCAAACTTTTATATTTAATCATAAAAAATCAAAACAAATGTATGTCTCATAAAAAACAGGTTCACTATTGAAATTTAGGGAAACATTTTTAAGCTTGATTGAAAATTTGAGAAAAATATTTTCCCCTAATCTTATTTAGAGTTAAACTTACTTAATAATTATGTTTATTTTATTATTATTATTATTATTATCAATAATATTATTTGTAGTATATCTAGGTTCTTAATACTAATAACAGAATTTTAAAAGTAGTCATTAAAAATAAAAAGGTAGTTATGCCTGACATAAAACGGTTTTACTACTGGAGTTTAGAGTGTACTTTCTGAGATTGATTGCCGTTGGAGCAAAATATTACTTTAAATATTATTTGGAGTGGAATGAACACTTTTTTATGGTTCACTGTTTCATAAAGTTTACTATTGAGCTCTACGAGTTGTACATGACAGAGTAGAATTTCACGCAGTGGAATAACTTTGATATGGTCAGGCGCAGTGAAAGAAAATGGAATCGATCTCTGGTTTATTTTATTCCCTGCCTCGGACTACGTCACATTTTCCTACTTTAAATCAAACAAAAAATTCATAATTAATTGTTACAAAAAACCTTATAATCTATTATCTTAAGAAATATTCATTTGTTAGGTGTCGTTCAAAGTACATCACGCTAGCAGGTTTTCTGACGGCTTGTGACATCAAGAGAATGGATTAACGGAGAAAATATAAATGTAAAGAAAATTTTTTAAATGTTGAAAATTCGTATTTTTGTTAGAAAGTCAATCTCCTTAGTGAAAATTCAACTTTAGGGTTAAGAATTTATCATTTTTTTTGACATTTTTTTACTTGACTGAAAACTCTTTCTTGATAAATAATGGAATTATTAGTTGAAAATGTAAAAACTTATCATAAAATTATTATAAAATTATTATAAAATTATTATAAACATAAAAATTATTTTTAACTAATAACTGAACTATTCCACTTTTCGGTTTATATTTATTTCTATAATTAATTTCTTGCTGACAATTGAAATTTTTGTTATAAATTCTTTGTTTTGGTAGAAAACCAATCTTCTTCATAGAAATTTTTTTTAAAATTTCGTGAAATTTATTTTGTCTGAACGAAATCTCTTTCTATGTTGAAAATTCATGTATTTTCTATAAATCTCGTACTTTTAATAGAAAATCAACGTTATTTATCTGCATGGTTGAAAATTTAATTATTTGGGTAAAAATTTATCGCTTTTTTCTGAGAATCGATCTATTTCTTTAAAACGGCTTTCCTTTTGGTTGGAAAGTATTTTTTTGCAAATAAATCTTTTTTTAGATAATGATTCTTTTACTACAAAATTCAAATTTAGGGTTTGAAAATTCAACAATTTTGTTAACATTTTTTTTTACTGTACTGAAAAATGGTTTTTGGTTGAAAATTCAAGTCTTTTTGTTAGAAAGTTATTCTTGCTCATCTTTTTTGTTTAAAATTTATGTTTTTTAGTTAATAATTCAAGCGTTTGATTTAAGATTTATTCATTGCATAGAAAATTCATCTTCTAGGAGAAAATAAATAATTTTTATCTTAAAATTCAACTAATTGGTTGAAAATTCAAATTTTTTGTAGATAGTTAAGAATATTTGGTTGAATTGTAAACTATTAATATTTTCACTGAGAATTTATATTTCAGGTTATATTTGCCTTAGTATTGTACAAAATTAAATCATTTTTTTGGTCGAAATACCTTGCAAATATTTTGGTAAAATATTCGGTAAATAATAAGAACTGAAATCAAAGTATTGTTTCGGACAATATAGTTTTATATATAAACAAATAGTTGAATTTTAAATTTAAAAATATGCCTTTTTAAAGAATTCAAGAATTCCTCAAGAACAAATATTCTATACAAAAAGAAAATTGTTTAACGAAATAGTTGAATAGTCAAACAACAAATATAAGTTTCAAACATTATAATTGAACCTTTTTAAAAAAAATTGAATTTTCAATATGGAAAGCTTAATTCTCAACAAAAAATATAATATTTGATATTTCGACAAAAAAAAATGTAAATTTTGTATAATACTCAGACGAATTTAATAAAATATAAATTACAAATGAAAGTATTAATAGTTGACAAATCAACCAAAAATATAAATTTTGAACCAAATTGATGATTTTTGAGCTAAAAATAATTATTTTCTACCTGGAAGATGAATTTTCTATATAATGCAAGAATTTTTAATCAAATACTTGAATATCTAACTAAAAATATACATTTTTAGTAAACAATAGGAATTTTAAATCAAACAGATGAATAAGATTAACTTTCTTACAAAAATATTTGCATTTTAAACCAAAAAATATACAGATTCTGGTCTGCAAAAAAATTAGTGCAAAAATTATGTTTAAACCACGTACATAAATCTTTACTATTCTCCTAAATCGTACTGAATTTCTTTTGTTATTTGATGCATGTAAACCTCATTAAAATTTGTATAAAAAAAGATCCACCGGTTTATTGAAGCGTATAAATTAAGGAAAGTAGGCTAACCAATGCTTCCCTGCGGTCGATATTTTAAACTCTCGTTCATTTTATGACCTGCAATTTCTTGCGGCGTGTTGCTTGTTATTTTTTTTTTCACTTCACGCACTTCACGTTTACATCACTACAAAAACCTTTTCCAATCATTACTATTTTAAATATTTGTCATTCAAACATTGCAATGACAATAATTTTTTCGGGCAAGAAATATTCCGAAAATTGAAAAATACTGAAAATATAATTAACCAAATATAAAAATTTCCGAAATTTTTAAATAACCAAAAAAAGAGTTGACCTTACAACCAAGAAAGATTTTTGAGTCAGAAATAAAAATATTTTGATACAAACTGTTATACTTTTAGTAATAAAATACGAATTTCCTACATTATTACAATTAATATTCTACCAAAAAGACGATTTTTTTGAGAAATAGTTTCATTTTTAATAATAAAGTTTATTTTCAATAAATAATTTAATTTCACCCAAACGTAAAGTTTCTCAATCCGTGAGATGAATCTGAAAACATTGATTTTTTAAGAAAATCAGTCTAAAGGTCGCATTTTTTATACGATTTTGTTATTATTAAAAAAAGTGAATGCTCATTGAGTTTCGCAGACTCTTCCAGCTTGATTGTTACATTTGGTCTATTTCAGAAAAATGTGTAAAAAACTAATTTTCAATCAGAGGGAGGAATTTTCATTTCCAATTTTGAATCTTCAATCAAGAAAATGACTTTTTAAGAAAGTAATTCACCTATAAAAATAAATTTTCAAATAAAAATGTCAATTTCTAACTAAAAGTGGAATAGGTAAATCATCAGTTGAAAACATTAATTCTCAACTACAAAAAAAGGAATTTTCAAAAAATAGATTGACCCTCAAATAGATAAGATATATTTTTAAGTAAGTAGTTACGTTTCTTACTAAAGGGATGAATTTTCAAATAAGCAGATTAATTTTGTAACAAAAAAGTCTAAGAGGTATTTTCATAAAAATACTTTAATTTGTAGTGATCATTAAACAAAAACAGATTTCGATGTTATAAATACTGTAATATTAAGTGATACTTCTAGTAATTTTAATATCAGCGTATGTGTTTTTTTTTAAATTAATCGAGATATATCGAAATTGCTCAAAACAATATGTATATTTATTCTCGACCTCATTCAGTCACTTTTTATGCCACGAAGTACAGTACAGAAAAAAGCATCAGTCAGATTTTTATCAAAAAGTATTAACCTAATGCCTCAGTAATGCCTGCAATTTTCTTGAATTGACTTTATTTAGATTAAAAAATGCAGTGAAAATTTATTTAAATAATTTGATTATAAATGCATTGAAATATGAAAAAATAAATAAAAAGGGAAATAAATATTTTTTTTTTTTAATTTGTAAAATAACAACCCCGTGATGTTTCACAAATTAGATAAGGAACTCGACATTTCCACAACAAGTTTAGAAAAACATCTGAAACTTTTCTGGTTCCAAGAACGAAAACTGTCGCTTTATCTCCTACATTTTTAGCGTTCTTGGAAAACTTTCTTTCAAACATACAGAAACTTAGACGAGTCACACATCTGCGTATAAGAAATTTTTAAATCCTTTGGGAAATTTCCTTTGTATTGTTCCATTATTCTTCTATTTTCTAAAGAATTTTAAAGTTATGTAATGTTTAAAAATAAATAAATAGAAAGTCATTATTTTTTATTTTCTCAAGAATTTTGAAGTTATGAAATGTGTAAAAAAATATAAGCTAATTATTTTTTTATTAAAAAAATACCTAATAGACTTGAGATTCTAAAATGTGAAAAAATAGCAGAATTGAAGTACCGAAATTGCTTAAATTTAAAAAAATATTAGGATCTTATTCTCTTCAATTTTCACTTTTACGAAAAGAATATCTTCTATATTGTATTTCTGTTTAAAAAGTATTTTAGGATATGCTCAAGGTATTTGAAGAAAACAATTCAATTCTTTTTAAATTATTATTTTATTTTGATAAACAGGATTAAAAAAAATCTTTTAACTATAAACTTTAGTATCTAAATAATTAAAAAGACATTTTATTTTTTTGGGAACCTTTTTAATAATTAGCTTTCTTAACTAAAAATTTAAATCGATTTTTGGCTAAAAATCTGAAAGTTTAACTTCTTGCTTAAATGTCGAACTATCCATCAAAAATTCATTTAATTGTTTTAGCACTTACTTTTCTCTTTAAACCCTCCATTTTTTATAATATTATCTTTTCAAATGAAAGTTTAAATATCCCATTATTTGCAAAAAATTTACCGTTTTTAGTTGAAAATTCAACAATTTGGTTAAAAATGTATTAAATTTCTTGTCAATTCTTAATTATTTATAAAAATTTAATCTTCTTAATTGAAAATTCAAATACATATTTTGTCTTTAGTTGAAAATGTATAGGCTTCAGTTCATAATTCATCTCTTTGTGTGAAAGTTACATTTTTCACTGAGTATCTCATTAGAGTAGAAAATGTAATGATTTTGTTAAAAAATTAATATTTTGTTTACAAATTTAACTGTTTTGTTAAAAAAAATTTTCTTTGTTAAAAACTAGTTTGTCAAGCAAAAATGTAACTATCATATTTAAAGACTCGAAATTTGTAGTATAAAATAATTCGTCTGGGTTAAAAATTTATCTTCTGCGTTGCAAATTTAACTGCTTGGATGAAAGCTGTAACCTTTTATTGAAATTTGTTTTTAAGATTGATCTTTTTCGTTAAAAATTTTGTTATTATTATTATAAATTCAACTATTTGGTTAGAAAGTAATTTTCCTACGATCGAAAATTTTACTGTTTGTCTTTTTAGTTATAAAATTTGGTCGTTTCACATGAAAATTCAAATCTCTTCAAATAAATTCGTCTTCATAGGTTGAAAGTTCAATTCTTTAGTGCAAAATGTAACTGTCTTTAGCAAAGAATAATATTTTTGTTTGAAAATTCGATTAGTTCTTTCCAAAATTATCTTCGTAGATTCAAAATGCAACTGCTTGGTTGACAATTGATTTATTTGGTTAAAAATTCCTCTTTTTTGGTAGAACATTGATCTTTTTGGTTTCAAATTTAACTGCTTGGTTTAGAAATTAATTTATTTGTTGAATTTTTCTTAGAATTATCATTTTATCTGAATAAATTAATTATTTTGTTAAAAATTTGTCCTATTGTTAAAAAATTTTATTTTTTCACAAAATTTAGTTTTTTTAACACTTTTTTAGCGCTAGTATTTTTAGATAGAAAATTTATCCTTTTACTCTGTGATTTTTAATTAGTTAAAATTTCTACTAATTTCAATTAGTGGCTCAATTATGTCAATGAAACAGTTATTTTTTACTAATTCTTCAGTAAAAACTACTGATTCATAGCTAGAATTAAGCCACTAATTAACATTAGTAAACATTTCAACTGATTCAAATTTCGAGAGTAGATTTAAGATTTAACTGTCTTCTGAAAAATTCCTCTCCTTGGATTATAAATGCAATTATTGTATTCAACATGCAACTGTCTTTGGTGCAAGTAAAATCTGTTTTGTCTGAAATTTTCAAGAATATGTATAAAATTTATATTTTTTGTTTGAAAACTAAACGAATCTTTTCAAAAGCTTTTTTTTGAAAATTCGTCGTTTTTCTTGAAAAGTAGTTTTTTTTTATCAAAAATTTGGCCCTAATTTATTAAATATTGAAATTTATGTTTAAAAATTCAACTGTCGTCTAAAAATTCTATTTGCTTTCAATATTCAAATACTCGTTCAATAATGCAACTAATGGTGGAGTTAGGTTTAATCTTTTTAGTTTCGAAATGATTGAATTCAATATGGTACCTGTATATTTATTTTGTTTTTAGAATACATTTGCCTATTCTTGTGTTGAGAAAAAAATGAGTTACTATTTAGTTCCGCTTTTCTTCCCTTTCTCTATTTCCCCTACCATGATATGCTTGACTTACCTCCCTACTCCTCTTATTTCCCCTATTTTCCCTTTCCCTGAGAGTTGCAAGCTGCAAGCTGCAAGCTAAAAGCTGAGAGCTGTGAGTTGTGAGATATGAGTTGTGAGCTGTGAGTTTTGGTATTTGAGTTGTGAGTTGTAAGCTGTGAGTTGCAAACTGTGAGTTGTAAGCTGTGAGTCGTAAGCTGCGAGTTGTAAGCTGTAAGCTGTGAGTTGTTGGTTGTGAGTTGTGAGTTGTGATCGGGAGAATATATACTTGGCAAAAGTCTAGGTATGTGAGAAACGTGGTAAGACGATGTGCTGAGAAAGTACTTTATAAAAGACGAACTTCGTTTACACCTAAAGCATGCACAGTAAAGCACGTATTTTTAGAGAACGAGAGGAGAAGATGAGGAAGCGCAGAAAAGTGCCATAGTCTTAATCAGATTTCTTTCAACTTACACTACGTCTGGAATTCCTAAAAAGCTGTTTTCTATCGTCACACAAAATCGCACAAAATTCGTCGCCATCCAACTGCTTCGTAAATGTATTTGAAGTCCGATAATCAATAATAATATTCTACAAAAATTGCATTCTTCTCATAGTTAAAAAACTCATAAAACAGTCATAAAAAGTCATAAAGCCGTTTTTTTATGAGATCCTTTCGAGTAAAGAGAATAAATGGAATGATAGGACAAAATGGAAAAATGAACTAGAATTCGATTATTTGTTTCTTTTAAAAGTTCCTTTCCTATTCCACTTGTGATGAACTGTTTTTCTTTGATTTTGCTCATATGTCATCTATTTCCATACAATTTTCTGAATTTTATCAAAGTATAAAATTTTCGGTATTCTATGTTATTATACAAGAAAAGATTATTTACAAGTTTTCGGCAGAACAAAAAACCATTTCTTTAAACCAAAACCACTTTTTTAGTGATACTTTATAAGTATTCTTCTCTAATTAAAAAAAATTTGCAAAATTTTTTTTGTACACTCTGTAATTTGATCTCTTATATATCTCGTTGTCCTTCCACTAATTGTGCGATTTTAATATTATTTAAAAATCCACTCAAAAAGTATTTCTACATAATTCTATCCGTTCCTATCCAATCATTTTCTTTACTTCCCCTCACTTTGAATCACGTAAACTAGTTTCCCTCTCTAATTTCTCCTTACCTTTCGTACTTCCACTCCTTTTAGATTCTCACTTTCCCTACTTTCCGAGCCCAAATTTTCTCTCAATTCTCCTACTTCTTCTCTTTTAATTTTACCTAAATTCCTCTATATGCACTTTGCTTATTTCCCATATTTCTTCTCACGTCTCTAATCCTTATTTCTTTTCTCATTCTCCACTGCCCCTTCACTTATTTTCCATCACTTCCTCTATTTCTTCTCTTATAGTTTTCCTTCACTTCACCTACTTCTTCTTCTATATTTTCCCATTGATTTTCTTTTTCTTACTTTCCATGCTTTTCTCCTGATTTCCTCTCTTTTAATTTTCACTATACACCTTTTTCTTACACCCCCCTCTTCCTGACTCCTGATTTTCCCTACTCCTAGAGTTAATTTATCATTACATCCCCTAGTTCTTCGACCACTTTCCAAACTCATTCTTCCCTCACACCCTCTACTTTAATTCTAATCAACTTCCCTAATTCTCCTTAGACCGATCCTATGCTTCTTCCTTCCATTAATTGTTATTCCATGATTTCATTTACTTTTTCTCCCTTTATTTCCCACGTTTCCCCTCTCCTTATTTCATGATGCATCTCCTACTTCTTTACTCCTGATTTGCTCTACCTTCGACAATAAATTGTTTCTTACAACCCCCACTTCTTCGGGTCTCATTTTCTCTTCTTTTTTCTCCTCATGTGACTTTTCTTCCTTTTAACTCCTCCCACTCATTCACCCTTCTCACCTCCCACTCTCTTCCCTTAATTCCATTCTAATTATCTCCACTACTTCTCCTCAATTCACATCCCATACTTCTCCACTTCCCCTAATTTGTATCCCACAATACCCTTCATATCTCTTTCCCTTACTTAACATATCTCCCCTTTTCTATTTTCATCGTGCAACTTCTATTTTTTTACTCCTTATTGGGCCTAATTCTTCCAAATAATTTTTCTTTACATCGCCTAATTCTTCGCCTCTCATTTCCCTTGCTTCTTTCCCCTCATTTTCCCTTTATTCCTCTCCATTCCCTCCCCTCTCTCTCTCCCTGCTCATATTCTCCTCTTTTCCCTCAATTCCGTTTTAATCATCTCCCCTACTTCTCCTCACTTTCCATCTCATACTTCCCCACTTCCACTAAGTTGCATTCCATAATTTCCAATGCTTCCCTCCTCTTACTTAACATATTTCCCCTCTTTTAATTTCACCATACAACTTCTAGTTCTTTACTCATTATTTGGCCTACTTCTTCCAAATAATTTTTCCTCAAATTCCCAAAATTTTCGCCTCTCATTTCCCTCACTTCTTTACTCTTATTTCCCACTTATTCCTGTACATCCCCTCTACTCACTCTCCCTGATAATTCCTCCGCTTACTTTCTCTGATTACGTTCTAATCATCTTTTCTACTTCTTCTTACTTCCCATCCCTTATTTCCCCACTTTCCCTACTTATTATCTCATTATTTTCCCCACATCCCTTTCCTCCTATTCGGACTTTTAAGGCAATATCTGGACAGAGATACATTTTTAGAGAAAATAACAAAATAGCGAGTCGTATGATGTCAATATTTCTGAAAAAGAAAAATTGATGTCTATCCCCATAATAAGATTCTCAGAAAATAGAAGGAAACAAAATTTGATAAAATGAGATATAAGAATTAAAAAATAAGTAATAAAACTTTTCTTTGGCATGTAGAATCAATATTTCGTGTTTTCTCAACTCAGATATATTTTTCCGCTTTTCATAAAATATTGAAATACAATATAAAACGTAGAAAATGTTTCCTTTAACATAGGGGTAATTTCTAGATATCATAGCATATCCGTACATATATATCGCATAGATAAGAACAAAAGAAAAAAGTATATCTTCACGCACTGCAAATTTTGTTCTGGTAAATATTTTCAAGGCTCCCGCAAAACATAAAAATGTGATCTTGAAAATTTATCGTCCTTTTTTGGGTGCCAAAATTTTGCTAACAAAATGTAGGTTCCTGGCGATAAGGCTTGAAATATCATATCATATATCACATATATAAACTTCTGTATAGAAAATTTACTGACACTAAAAACTTCTAGAGGAAGGCACTTTTAAGACGTTTTTTTAAGGTTTATGGTCAAGTATAAAAGATTAAAAGTGAACATTTTTAAAATCAGAAATTTAATATCTTCAGTAATATTAATATTTAATTACTTTCTTTGATAATATAGGAAAGTGCATTTCATTAGATAAATATAATATTTGTAATAAAGAAATAAACATTAAAATTATTGTATGAATTGGAAAACCCGTTTAAATAATTTGGGTGCAAATAATTATTTAAGTAAATGTATGAAATTAAAATTAAGTTGAATTCAAAAAAAATTATTTCATTCTGTGCAACTAGATTCATTTCAAATCTTTGTAAAAAAATGTATTAACTTTTAGAGAAAATTAGGTAACACGTATTTTTCCTACTCGAGAAAAATAATGTCGTGATTCTTACTGTCTTTTTTCGAAATCCATTGAAAAATTTGAAAAAAACTCTGCTGAAAAAGTGTGTATAAAGGAGTTCAAAAAAATTAAACCATTTTAATAGGAATCTAAAAATAACTGCAATGAATGATGTAAAACTATAATTATAGAAAAGTACCACTTTTTTGTATGAACGAATATCCTACTTTTTATTTTTACTTTTTTATTATAAATACATTTGCTTATTACAAATTTTATCATTAAGAGCCAATCAACTGCAAACTGAATTTTTTAAACCTTTATATATTTTATCAAGAAATTTATAAATTTGAAAAGTGGTATCAATTTAATGAATTTTAAGCTAGAAAGAGTATTTTGTAAATAAAAATTAATTTCAATTTTTTTTTAAATATTCTCTCAAAAATTTGTTCGAAAATATCGTTTAAAAATTTTTCATGAACGTAATGAAGATTTAGTTATTATTTGAACTCGAATTTTTTCCACAATTTTTCGGAAATATGTGAAATAAAAAAAATTGATTTAAAATCTACAAGATTTTTACATTCCTATAATAAACAAGTAGTATTTAAAACACAATTTCAAGCTATTTCCCACTATTTCAAGTTTGATGAAATCTTTTACTTTTTTCTAAGGATTTGCAATTTTTGAAAATAATTTGCATAAAATTCAAAGTATTTTCATAACTTTGAAAACCCTAATAAACACAAGAAGCTAAAGAAGAAAATATTTATTAAAATCTATATAACTTTGAATTGCAAAGCTTATAATCAATTTTTCATTTTTTTGCGTTTCTTCATGAAAATACGAGAAAAAATTATTAAATTGTATTCGTTTGCATTTTTTTAATTACATTTTGAACATTTTATTTACAGAGAAGTTCATGTTTAAACGAACAATGTTTTAATTGTAAAAATTTTGTACTTTCTTGTAAATATTTCATCTACTAGGAATATTTAAAATTAACAGAATTGCATAGATTTGAAAGATAAAAACCTTTTTTTTTAATTCAATTTTTTTTTATATTTGAACTTTTATAAGAAAAATTTTTTAAGTTTCATATGAGCTAAATCATTTACTCTTATTTGTCCTCGTTTATATGGAAAATGGAAAAATTCAATTTTCCAGCAAACAAAAAAAATACAAAAAATTTGGTATTTAAATGCATTTTTTTTCCTAAATCAGAAAATTGCGCCTCACATCATGAAAAAAAACATTTCCAGGCACCAAGAGATTTTAACTTTATCATTTTTTATTAATTAATGAATTAATTTTTTCTTCAGTTTAGTTTTGTCTAAGTTTTAAAATAATTTTGTTAAATAAAAAAAAAAATTTTTTTACCTCTGTGTTCAAGACTTTCATGTACTGGAAAGTGTTTTATACGACTTTTATACGTTGTACGTAAAAATGCTATTCAGTCTGACGAGTCTCTTGGGTTCTGATTGTATCCAGTTCCTCGACGTCTTATCGTGAATAAAGAAAAACTAACTTTACCCACAAGTCTTAAAAAATACGCTTATTTTATCCATTCATTAAAAAACTTAATATTTCTCTGTCAACTCTAATTAATATTTTCACTATCTAAATAACAAAATATTTCATTAGAGAAATGTGTCCTCAGGTTTTTTTTATTATTTCATAAATAATTCTATGGAATACGACTTTGTAATCAATATAAGAAAATCCAAAATGGCTGATCCAATCCAGCGCCTGAGAATTAAAAAAAAGATAAACTCGGTCAATTTTTGTAAAAACTCTTATCTATGAGCTTTTGGTTTGAGGAATACGACAAAATATTCAAAATTCAAAAATTCAAAAGGTCTGATTAAATATGGACACTTAAAATTAAAAAAATCAAAAAGTTGATAGATTTTAACGTATTCGTACTCTACGACCCCAAACCCCCTAGGCACAAATTTTTGTGAAAATTGAAACAATGACCTTTAAGAAATGTAGCGTCAATGGCCCTCGGGGTGCAACAAAAATCATTGACGCCACGTGGCCTCAATGCAGCTCAATAAGGTTAAATAGAAATTGTTTGTAATAAATAAAATTCTACGTTCAACTGATAATTTGATATTTAAATAAATTATTAGAACAATTTTTAATTCCTTGCATCCATTTTTCTTTAGAAACGAGTTAGAAAGTCGTTGTTTTTTAATAGTTGACACAATTTGTTATTTATAACAATATTATCTTAGAATAATGCGATAAGGTTGAAGTTTTTTCGAAAATTGTCCACTTAAATTTTATTCCGCCTTGAGAGTAAAGTAATTTTCAATTCGAATTAACAAAAATAATCATATAAAGAACTTATTATTTTAACTAATATTCTCTTTGAATAATGCTATAAAGTTGCGGTTTTTTCTGAATTTTAAAATTTTTTGTCTACTTTTGACTTACATTGTGGTAATAATTATCGAAATTTACAAAAAATGAAAGTTCGAACCAATTATTATTATTTTAAAACATTTATATATTAATTAATTTTTTAAAAATTTATTTATTTTTATAGTAATTCTATATAGTAGTGCTTTTTCGGAATTTTTTCGGTTTTTCTCTAATTTTTACATTCCGTGACAATCATTTTCTTAAGTAAAGTAACGTAATTGTTTAAACAATTTTATAAAATTTATAACTACCTTTGATTAAAATGATGCTCGAAAGTTGTGGTTTTTTAAAAAATTATTAACTCTTCAATGAACAGATGGATTTTGTACCCGGAAGATGAAATTTCTACCAGGAATTCGAATTTCAATTTGAAACTTGTTCAATTTTTAAGTCAAAAACACAACTTATTCTACAAAAAATCGTATTATCAACACTAAAATATAGCATTTAAATACAAATTGTAATTTTCTACCAAATATTTTAATTTTCGAATTGAAAGGCGAATTTTTTTAAAACGCTAAAATTTCTATTCTGAAAATAATAACTGTTAACCCAAAAATTTAAGTTCCATTTTTTGTTTAAATAATTTATTTTTACTTAAAAAATAGTATTATTAACAAAATACTTAAGTTCCGAAACTAAAAGACGGATTTTCCAGCAAGAATGATACTATTCTTTAAAAGGACGAATTTTCAACAAAATGCATGAATTTGTAACAACATTCTTGGGTTTCGAAGACAAAAAAATTATCTACAAAACAGATGAATTTTTGAACCGAAAATATGATTTTTTCACACACAAGTTAACTTTTTATTAAATAGTGACATTTAAAAATAAATTTTATTTTTAAATAAATAGGTAAATTCTCTACAAAGTAGATGAATTTTGAGTTAAATTAATCATTAATTTTCAAGAAAAAAGTGGATTTGCTTACAAACCGTTGCATTTTTAACCGAAAAGGAATGAATTTTCATTAAAAAAATGAGTTTTTTACAAAAGAATGCATTTTTAACGAAATGCGCGTATTTTTAAAGAAATAGTTGATATTTAAACTAGGAAAGTTCAATTATTAACAAACAATGTAATAGTTTCATTTTCAGTTTAAATCATTAATTCTTAACTGAACGAAACTAACGTTCAATATACTAGCTAAATTTGCAACCAAATCGATTAATTTTTAACTCAAATTGTGAATCTTAAATAAATAAGGACATTTAAGAAAACATTCAGCCAAATTGTTGAAGTTTCACAAAAAGATACTTTTTTAGCCAAGAAGATTAATTTTTAATTTAAAAATATTAATTGGTTTGAATTTCAGTGTTGGTTAAATATTCCACTCTTTTAAATATTTCACTCTTTTATTTAAAACTTCATTTATTTTGTTTACTTTTTTGTTGAAAATTCATATTTTCATAGATACAACCTTTTTTGCTAAACAATGAAAATCAATAATAAATAAAATTCTGAGTGTGGGATTGAAAAATTCAACTTTTTTGTGAAAAATTAATTTATTTTAAGAAAAATCCTCTTTTTGAAAACAATACTAATCTTCATTTAAAAAAACTTATATTTTGAGCTGTGAATTCGACTATTATAATGAAAATACCATCCTCTTGTCAGAAAATTTAGCCACTTTGGTAAAAAATTAAACTTTTTGGTTTAAACTTCAACTATTTATAAGAAAAGTTAACTCATTGGTAAGAACATAACATTTTTGTTAAAAACAGATAGTGTGCGGTGAAAAAATTTAACTGTTTTGTGGCAAATTGATGTATTTTGATGCACATTGAACTTTTTGGGTACAAAATAAATGTTCTTTTTTGAAAATTCATCTTTTAAGCTATGAATTATACGAGATACTTGTAGAGTATCAGATTTTTTTTTAAATTAATTTTTTAAACTGAAAATGTAACTATTATATTTTTGAATGAAAAAATATATTTTTTTTGTTGAAAATTCTACTACTTTCGTAGAAAATACAACTTTAAAAATTTATTTTGAAAAAACTGCTTGGTAAATAATTTTGTTTCATTTTATTTTTTTAATTACTTTTTTTAACTGAAAATGCAACTATTCTATATTAAGTTATAAAATTAGATTTTTTAATTTTAAAACTTATGTCTCTTAGTTTAAGAATTGACCCTTTCAATACAAAATTCTACTTTTTGTTGGAAACTTAAATTACTTACTTGGAAAATTAATAAAAAATTCACATTTTTTCAACTCATAGTGCTGGGTGAAAAAATTCAACTGCTTTTTGGAAAATTATCTATTTTGATGAAAAGTCCTTTTTTGGTTTAATTCAACGAAAGAGTTAAATTTTCATCTCACAAGTTGATTTTTAAACCAGAAGATTAACTTTTCCCGAAAAGGATGACTTATCAACAAATTACATGAGTATTCTACTTAATAAAATAAAATTTTTCAAAGAGAAGTTTGATTGTTCAACAAAAAGATCCATTTTCTAGAAAAAGGGATCAGAAACCCTGTCAGATTCGTACATGACGTTCCTGGCATAAACCCACTTTGGACTTCCTAAATGTTTGCATCTGTTATTTTCATTACCCTACGAATAAGTATTTTTTACTATATTTTACTCACGGTACTGAATAAGCTAATCTCTCTGTAATTATTGCAGTCGCTTTTATTTCCCATTATCTTGTGTATTGGTACGATAATCGCTTTTTTTCTAATCGTCTGGAGACGTCTCCCATTTCGAAACATAAATTTATCAATTCGCACAGTCTATGTGGTATGCACTCGCCAACGTGTTAAAGCATTTCAGCGTTAATACCGCCTACCCCGGCAGCCTTATCGTTTTTCAAGTTCTTAATTATGTCCCTAACCTCAGTGACACAGACTTTCTCAATTGAGTTTTCTATCACATCGTGTTCAACATCGCAGTTGTGGTGTCCTATAGTTTCATTTCCAAATTATCTCCTAAAATAGTCTCTGAAAGTCTCTAGTATTCCGTCTGCATTATATACCCTTTCCCCCCTACTATTTCTCATGTTGACAAATTCTGTAGTTTTGTTTCCTTTCACTTTTTTATAAAGCAGTTTCTTGCTTCCTTGAAAGTCGTTTTGTATTTTCATCTCTTCTTCTGCGTTAATTGTATCTTTACGTTCCTTAACTAATCGTTTAAGTATCCTGTTTTCGTGTCTATAATCATTTCCACACCTATTTCTTTCCTCATTGCTAAGACCTGCGATGTTCAAAGTTCTCCTGTACGCTTCTCTGTTTGCATTTTGGGCAGCCTGAATTTCATCATTCCACCACGCATCACCACACATTCTTCCTACAACTGCGGTACCACACACTTCGATCGTACATCTAACAAGGATATACCGTAACGTTGTCCAGGCGCCCTCTATATCTTTGTTTTTATACGGTCCTCCCATGTTGCCCTATCTATGCTTTCGATTATCTTCTTTTGGAAATCTATTTGCACATCCGGATTCTGTAGGTTCTAAATTTTGATTCGCGTTTGTTTTGTTTTCTATGCGGCTATTTCCTTTAGACCATGTGTACATGTGGATCATTTTATGCCTAAACCAAGTATTTGTAATAAAGAGACCCCTTTCTAAGCATAGACCAACTAATTTATCTCCGTTACAGTTTGTTCTTGGATCCCCAAAATTACTTAGTACTCTTTCTGTACTCTGATTTTGGATGCTCAACCATCCGTTCATGTCTCCTAGTAGAATTATTCTTTCCCATGTGCGCAAATATTTATTGTGTCATTTAAAGTGTCCCAGAAGGCGTATTTTACTTCTCTGGGATCAATATCAACTGGTGCATAGCATGCTATGATAAATAATATTCTGATTCCTACTTTCATTCTAGCCCAGAGCAATCTGGGAGATACAAAACCATGGTCTCCGAGATGCTGCTTTGCTCTTTCATTCAAAATGAGACCTACTCCTTGTTTACCATGTGATTCATAGTCTACTCCTGACCTTATTTCAAATCCGCCTTTTAACACGCCGTTTTTTATGTCTTTCGTTTCGCATCCCTATTCCTTCGTTTCAGGCACACATAAAATATCTAGTTTCCTCACGTCCACAGTTTCACGAAATTCTTTTACCTTGAGATCATTTACTCCCCTAGCATTCCAAATACCTAGTCTCCATTCGTCGCCTGAAACATGACCTTTAGATTTTCCGTGTACAAGCCTTTTGTCAATTAAAGTTCCAATCCTTTCCAAGACTATTTTGTAGTTTGTAGTTATAACGTCACTCCCACCAAAACTTTAATTAATAAGGAAGGGTTGGGAGAGGGGGGAGGCAGAACTGGAACCGAGAGAGTCGTCTTGGGTTTGTGTTTTTGTTTTCATGCTGAGAAGGTCACCAGCCTTCAGCAGCGTTGTAATATATGGGAGTTAGTATCCGGCCGTCTTCTCAGACCATAACCAAAGACTTATATACCTCTTTTTTTCGTGTGTTTATTTTAGGCCTAAATCTTTGAATTTATAATAAAAAGAGATTTACCCCCCCCCCGGTTCAAAATTTCAGCGTTATTTGTAGTTTGTAGGTCAAAAAATTTTTTTTATCGTAATATTATAATAAATTGATATGAATTACTTATCTTCAAGTACGTTTCCGGATTTCCTAGTAACTCCATAGCTAAACAAAATTTTAAGAATGTTCATATAATCAAAATTTAAAAATTTCTATTTGGCTTTTAATTTGCTAGTAAAGAAATTTGTTTCAAATAAATAACAGAATTTTTCAGACATTTTTGATGTAAGTTCTTTACTTTAGGATCAGGTAAATTAAAACTAATTCAGTTTTTTCAAACATTTTGGCATACAATGGTGGCTTTCATCAATGAGTTTTATTAAATTTGTGAAAAGTACAGAATATCTTGTAGGTACGCAGTTTTACAATTGGAAGCATTACTTCTTTATTAATGTCTTAGCTGTGAACTAATAAAACATGAAAATTAGTTATTCTTATATTTAAATTTTTTTTAATTTTATTAAGAACTATTGATTAATCTTGCAGTTATCTTAAAACATTATTTTATTTTAACGAAGTACAATTGATGAGAAAACAATACCAATGGAGTCCAAAAAGTTTTGTCATCAATTTTTTATTCAATGAAACAATTTTCAATTGAAAAAGTTGTTTACAAATTATTTTTTCACTGACGTATATGTAACTATATTAAATTTTTTATTGTTTCATTTGTTTTTTGTTATTTTTCAAATAATCTGTCTGTACGAAAATTATTATTATAAATTGTCAAAAACTTTATACATATATAAATTGTTTTCAACAAAATTAATTTTCAATCCTAGTACAATATAATAACATTTTTTATAGTAAATAATGCAACACGTTTTTTCCTGTATAAGACAATAAAAACTCGAATTTGGACATCTATATTAAAAATAATAAAAAACAGATTAATTTTTTACCCATAAAATTAAATTTCTACAGAAAAGTATTAGTTTTCAACCAACAATGATATAATTAAAAATTTCCCTTAAACACATTATTTTTTAACAAACATCTCTGGCTAAAAAATTAAAAATTTTTATGAAATTCATTTTTTACAAGACACAAGAGAACGTGAGAGTCGGTTTACAACTACGTCACATCCTACAGCCGTCTTTAAACCACGAAGGAGAATTAAAAAAATCATCTTCTTCAAAGTCCTTTCAAATCCATTGAAACTTTGTAAATACACTGTCTAAGGAGTTTAATTTGATAAAATTTTTTGAATTTTTCAATACACAGCCAAACTTATCACCAATAAAACAGTTCAATTTTTGAATTTTCAACTAAGTGCACAGGTAAATAATTTAGTTTAGAAAATAATTAAATAAGAAAAAATTTAGAACAATAATAAAACAGTCTCTATTAGTTTCTTTTAGAATTGTTTTGATAAAAAATTTCGGATCAAAACGTCTTTCCTATTCGTACATCAAATTGAATTTATGTCAATGAAAAGTTTTCCTGTTTAAATCTGATGTTTTAAATATTAGGAATTAGCATAACTTTCTTATTATTTAATTAATTATTTTTAAATGTTTTCGGTCCATCAATTTGTCTCGAGCCAAGGAATCTTTTAAATCCTTGCCTCAACTTTAAATTATGTTATTAACAAAATTTTTACTGTATAAATAACCGATTGAAAAAATATATGTAAGTGCCAAAAAAAATCAAATTAAGGAACGTTTGATCAAATAACTTAAAATTTTATCGCGAATGTTACCATTTCAAAGCTTTGTCTATGAGAAAGCAAAAATAAACTAATTTGTTAAAAAATTGCTTGTTTTTTTGCTATCAGTTAATTGTGCTCACTGGAAATGTAATTATTTAGTTTTTTTCTAGAAATTGATCTTTTATGGTTAAAAATTATTATATTTTTTTTACATTTTGTCTCTTGTTGTTAAAATAATTAATCATTCTTGAAAATTCTTCCTTTTTGGTTCTAAATGCAACTGTTTGATTAAAAATTAATCTGCTTTTCTGTGAAACATAATGATAATTTTCCCTAGATAATTTCCACTTTCTATAATATTTTAGTGCCCAGAAGTGCCCAGAAGTTCCTCGTCGAAGTTGCCAGAAGCTCAATATCTGCGCTTCGAAAGCTCTTCTTTCATTCTGCGAAAAGTGTATCTTATCCAGAGTGTCGGCAAATATGAGTCGATAGTTTCTAGATAACTCACATAGTGTAAAAGTTATCGACTTTTTCGACTTGATGCTTTCACACTTTTTTTTATCCCTAATGGAATTGGCTTTAGATTCGATGAACGTCAAAAAATCGTAGAAAAGTCATCTCGAGTTCCCGGAAAATATAACGCACAACATAATCTAAGTCCTGATTTATTTATTCACCTTGTGACGTGAAATTTAAAAATTATTATTATTTTATAAAATAGTTTTGAGGTATTCTTTTTTTGAAGTGTCCATATTAAAATTATTCATTTAAGAGGCAAAACAAATTTCAAATATGAACACGCCTGGTATCCTAAGTTCCATCTTTTTATTTTTAAAAAATTTTCAAAGAAAAAATTCAAAATCTGATATGATAGAGTCTAGAGTTTTTGTAGATTTTTAATTGATTTTTTCTCGTTTCTTTGTGTGAATATCTTGGAAATGTAGGCATAAAATTTTATACATATCGAATTATCTCCTTTTACATCACCATCATTGTTCATCAGTTAATAAAAATTAAAAAAAAATTGTTTTTAAGAATATAATGTTTTCATTTAACTTGTTTTAAATTTTTCTATACGATCTTCGCACAATTGAAATCAGTGAATTAAATAAAAAAGTTACTTTGACATGATTTAAATATTAACTATAAATTTAATTAATTCTAATATTAGAAAACCAATTAATTTGAAAGATAAGAGGACATCCAGAATTAAAATGATTAATTTTAGGATGAGTGAGGAATAGTGGGGGAAAATGGGAAATTAACTTCTGCAAACTTTTTAAAAATTTGAGGAAATGGTTAAAAAAGTCTTGTAATATATTTTTTATTTTTTTTTTTAAATTCATTACAAAACCAATTAATTTGAAAGACGAGAGGACATCCAGAATCAAAATTATAATGAAATGGGAAAAATGGTCCTTCTTTACCTCTTTTTAAAAAATTATTTTTCTGTATATTGCCATATCTTCTGCACCAGCAACTTTGAATTTTAAAACTTCTACATAAATTCTTAACGTTTTCTTAATAGAAATATTTTAAGTTTTAAACATATGAAAATGTGTGAAAAAGAGTACCAAAGAATGAGACCATTTTTTCAATTTTTCACAAATTAAAATTTTATCGTTAAGCTTATTTTTGAAGGGTGTCAAGACAATAAAAAAAGTTTTTATTATTGATGGAGAAATTTTGAATGCTTTTTTTGTAATGAATTTTAAAATAAAATAAAAAATATATAACAAAACCTTTTTAACTATTTTCTCAAATTTTTAAAAAGTTTGCAGAAGGTTTTGAATCAAAGCTTTGCAATTTTGTTATATTGTATAAATTTAGAAAAAATTTGATTAAATTTAGGACTTTTTAAACTATTCAGAAGTTTTGAAAGGATTCAAAAATAATTAAAACTTGTAAAGATTTTAAAATAATTTGTTAAGGTTTCACGAAAACGAAAAAAATCTTTTCACATCCCAAGCACAAATTGAAATTGAAATCTGAAATATTTTAGGGCAAATATTTTTATCTTGTTGAACTCATAAAAAGATAAAGTAAAAATTATTTTTTTTTAAATTAGAAAGTTTAGAAGGTCTGATAAGATTCAACCAAAGAATTTTCTTGATATTCGAGTGACAGTTTTTAATGATTTTTTTTAAATGAACTTCAGGCGATCATAAAAAAAGGTTTTTAAACAAATCACACAATCCTAAAATTTCGAAAAAGACCGAACATGATAAAAGTGAAAAATGTTTTAATTTGGTAAGATTAACAAATAATTTGAAAAAAAATCGAGTGAATTTATAAAATATTTAGTAGAATTAAAGAGAGTCGAAAATAATTTTCAACTGTAAAAGATGTTTGGAAAAAGAATTTCGAAATATTTCAAGAAAATAAAAAAAATTTCTTCAAATGGCTGAGAAAATTTAGAAGATCCTAAGGCAATTTTTATATGTTAAATTATTAATATTATTTTGTAAAATACGTTTATAAAAAAATTCTTTAGGAACTTCTAGATTATTTTCCGACTCTATTACGCGTTTCATTTAGTATTAATTTCTGTCATGGAAAATTAAAGAAAAATTGAACTGCTTTGCAAAATTCCAACTCTCTTGTAAACAATTTGTCTTTTTGTTTCGAAAATTCATATTTTTAATTGAAAATTCAACTAATGTGGAAGAAAATTTGAAAATTGTTTGTTTTTGCAGATAATCAGTTACTCAAACTAGAAATTTAACGATTTCAATTTTTGTTGCAATTGTTTTAGTTACACAAAGAATTTTTCAGTTAAATATTCATCTTTTCTGTTTAAAAATTAAGTTTTTTGTTGAAAAATCTTCCACCACGATTTTACAGTCAACTATTTTCTAAATCATTCGAAAGTTTATCTGTAATTTGTTCAAATTTTTCTAAAACTCTTTTACTAGTGTAGAAAATTAATTCTTGTTGGTAAAAATTGATTTCTTCGTTTGAGAATTCAAATATTCTGTTAAAACATGACCTGTTGTCTTGTGAACTTACATTTTTGTTTAAAAATTCAACAAGTTTAGTATAAAATTAGAGTTTTATTTGAAAATAGATCTATTTTGTGGAAAAATCATTTTTCTTTTTTCTTTGTTAGGGCTGATTCATTTTAATCTGAAAATTTAACTATTAAATTTTTGGTTCAAAATTTAAAATTTAAAAGTCGGAAATTAAACTAATCGGTAGAAAATTTATATTTTCTTGAAAGTTCATAATTTTATTTCAAAATTCAATTATTTTGTTAAAATTTTTAAATTTTTAGATAAACCTAAATTTATTGATTTCACTTTTTTTCTGTTTTTTGTTTGTTTGTTAAAAATATAACTTTTCCGTTAAATGACCATCTTTCTTTACTGAAAATTTTGTTTATTTTAAAAAATTCTTCCATCATCAATTAAAAATCAACTATTTTCTCAAATATTCAACAGTTTAATTATAATTTGTTCAAATTTTACTAAAAAATTGTATTAATAGCGTAGAAAACTAATTTTTGTTGTTAAAAATTCATCTGTTTGTTTAAGGATTAAACTATTTATCAAAGTTGACCTTTTTCTTTGAATTTAACTGTTTAAAATAAGTGTATCTGAGTAGAACAGATAAAACTTTCTTATTTGTTTATTCGAATTATTTATAAAAAATGCAGATTGTTTTTTAAGACTAATGAGTCTAAAAAGCTGATTTGATACTTAGAAGACGGCAATGAATTTCTTTTTAAAAAAACGGATGCAAATCGTTTAATTATTTATTTGAAGTATTTATAAAAAAAACTTAATATTAAGTGCGAACAATTTTACGTAGCCTAGAAAGTATAAAAACTTATTTTTATACACATTAGATGACATATAATAATTTTAGTAAATAAAAGTGGGGAAATTGTTTATAAATTTCTTTTGAATTTTCCCTTTTAAAATATGATAACAATATCTTTATTTAAAACAAAGGTATGATTTATTTTATGTTATTATTGCATGAAAGTCTTTTTATAATTTAGTATTAGCGAATAAAAATATTTTTATTAAACTATTTTTATCAATTCTAAATTAAAATTTGGTATTAAGAACAATACAAGAGAGAAGCTTTAAGGGTTTCATGAGAAACCTGATATCACTAAACAGGGTAGAGAAATAACTCTTGAAAGAAAAAAAAAATTTTGTTACACGATATTTTATTTATTTTTTCATTGTCTATTTTTAATAAACTAGAATCGTACAATTTTTCCACTCACAATTTTTAAAAATTGGCACATTATTTTTTTAATGACAAAAAATATGACTTTCGATGTGTTTAATAATATGATATTGTAATTTTAATATTTTTTGGTTTTTACAAAATAAATTTAAAAAAAAAAAAAAAACATTTTTAAGCTATTTCAGAATAATCTATTTATTTCATCTAGTTCGATTTAAAATTTGAGCTTTTATTTGTACATATTGATCCTTTGACAAGAACAATTTATTTTTTGGATGACGATTCATCATTTTAGTTGAAATTTTTTTTCTTTGTTCAAAATTTAACTGCTTTCTAACATTTTTCCGAAATTATTTTTTTAACTGAAAGTTTGACTATTTCCTGGTTAGTTAAACATAAATCTTCTTTAGTTGAAAAATCAACTGCTTGTTTAAAAATTCCATTAAGAATTCAAATATCAAATTTAAAAGTCATTTATTTTGTTAACATTTTTTTTGTTAGGTATAAAATAATCTTTTTGATCAGAAATTCACTTCTTTATTTAAAAATTAGTTTTTTACAATTAAATTCAATTTTATTAACTAAAAATTTTGTTGTAAATTCACTTTATTTGTTTAAGAACTTATTTTTTCAGCAAAAAATAAGACTATTCTATGTTTTGTTGTTAAAAATTTATCTATTTTTGGTAGAAAATTACCTTGTAGGTCAAGATATCTTTTCTATAGTTAAAAATTAGTCTTATTTATGAAAAGTTAATTTTTTCAGTACTAATTTTACTATTTCAATTTTCGTCGAATTTCGTTCCATAAACATTGAACCTTTTCGCCTCAAAATTCATCTTATCGGCTTCAAATTTAAATATTTTTTTGAAAATTTTTTTTTTTTGTTAAAACATATTTATCCAACTTAAAATGAAACTGTTCTATTTTTTGTTGAAAATTTATCACTTTTAGTTAAGAGTTCATATATTTTGTAGAAAATATGTATTTTTTTTTGTAAAAAATTCATCTTATGGGTTGAAAATTGAGGTATAAATTTGTTGTTGAAAATAAGCTTTCTCTGCTTAATGGAAAATGAATGTTAGTTATTAAAAAATTCGTTATTTTATTTTTTCTAAAAAATTGATCTTTTTCATTTTAAAATTCTCTTACTTCGTTCGAATGTCGTCTTTTTTAGTCAAAAATCCAATTATTTTACTAGAAATTGCATATTTTTGTGGTGTAAATTCAACTTTTTTTCTAGAAAATTTGTCTTTATGATATGAAAACTCAAAATTTTGGGTGAGACTTTTTTCTTTATTAATTGAAAAATCTTTTTTTTTTAAATTTTAACTCTATCTTTTTTTTTTTAATTTTAACTCTTTCGTTTAATTTTTAACAAGACAGTTCCTTTTCAATCAAGAATGATAAATTTTTAGCCAGGCTAACCTACCATGAAATATCTACCAAGAAATACCTCTTTTCTAACCTGCAAGACGAATTTTCAGTAAAGGAGTAAAGTTTTTACGATAAAAATTCCAATGTTTGAGAAAAATTGGAAAAGATAAATTTTTAATCCAAGAGACAATTTTCAATCATAAAACAAGACTTTCAACGAAGAAAAAATAATTTTTACCCAAAAAGGCAATTTTTAAAAATATTTTATATTAATTTACTATAAATTGTTGGAATTTTCAACAAAAAAGATTAATTTTATATCCAAAAAGACGAGTTTTCAACAAAATACATGAAGTTTAAAATACTTTTTTTCATTTTTACATTTTTTCTTCAACAAATAGTTTTATTTATGACTTACACAATGTACAGTATAATGTTTTTACCAAAATGGAATGGTTAAATTTCGACGAATTTCTTACATTTTCAACCAAGAAGATTAACCAATGTAGTGAAAAGATGATTTTCCAATTTATTTAATATATAGGATTATTTGTTTACTGAACAGGGTAAAACTTTAATTTAAAAGGGTAAAATTTCAACCAAACATTGAAGAGTTTAACTTTCGGATAAAAAAATTGTTTCTAACAATAAAAATTTTCAACAAAATTGATAAATCTTTCAACGAAAAAATAAATTTTGGATCAAGGAGATTTAACTTCTCACAAACTAGATTAATATTGACGACAATATATGTATTTCCAATAAAATTATTCAATTTAAAAAACAGAAAGATGAATTTTTACATTGAAGATAAATTTTTAATGAAAAAAATATGATTTTTCAACCAAAAAGATTCATTTTCAACCAAATAGTTTAATTTTTCCAGAAAGATACATTTTATAAAAAACAGTAGAATTGTTTAGATAGATGTTCATTTAAAAGCAAATATTAAAATTTGTAACTATAATTATAAATACTTAATAAAGAAAAAAATAATTTTGTTAGAAAGAAATCAAAATGCAAGTCAAATAATCGATTTTTCAACCAAAAATATTATTTCTCAACTTAGAATCTAATAATTGATATTTTGAAGAAAAAGTTGTATTTTCTTCAAAAGAGTCAAATTTTGAAACTAAGAAGATTGAATTTCTACAAAAAAAGACAATTTTTCTATAAAAGAAATTCATTTTCAATCCAAATTTGAACCTTTAACTTCAAAAGATAAAGTTTTAACGAAATAGTTAAATTTTTATTTGAAAAAGATAAATTTCTAATAAAAAATGGAACAGTTTGATGGTAATTTGAGAAAGTTCATTTGAAACTAAACACGAAAGTAATTTTCATCAAAATATTTAAATTTTCAAGCAAGGCGATAAAGCTTTGATTAACTAATAATTACACCAAATGCAGACTTTATTGAAAATTAAGCGAGTGATTTTCAACGGTGCACTCGACTCAATATTGTGAAACAATATGCGAAGAAATTTATTTTGATTATGTATTATGCAATGGCGTTTCCATTGCGAGTGGAATTGACACATGTTTAATCAATTGTTAATCAGTTCGTCTATCAATAGAATTGTAGGATTTATCAGTATTTAAACTGTATCAACAAAGTTACCTCCAATTCAGCTATTATAAAACAATAGAAATTTACTGCAAATTGTGAATGTAGAACAGTTTAATTTAAAGGAATCTGTATTATCATCAGAGAATAATATACATTTTTTATTCTCTGATGATAATACAGATTCCTTTAAATAAAACTGTTCTACATTAAAAAATTTCAGTAAATTTCTATTGTTTCATAATAGCTGAATTAGGGGTATATTTGTTGATATAAATAAATTTCATAAATAGAAATTTACTGAAAATTTTGAATGTAGAACAGTTTAGTTTAAAGGAATATGTATTATCATCAGAGAATAACATAAATTTTCAACGTCTTTTCAGACTAGATGAATTTATGAATCAATGAATCAATCTTTTTGAGACAAATATTGAATTTAAAAACATTCTTATTTCCAAACTGCATCTAGTCTGAAAAGAATTTAAGAATCTCTGTTATTCTTTGATAATAATATAGATTTCTTAAAAAATTTGACTTATAACACCAAGCAAAATAATGCGTGTATTTCTGAAAAAGGATTTTTTTTCGATCCCTCTAGCAGCTTAAGGGAAAATTACCGTCCAGCAATAGAAATTTCTGTAGTTCGATTCCCAGCGGGGCGAAGGAAAAGATATTTTTTAGACTAACATTTTATTTTTAAAAATTTAATTCTTTATCCACCTACTCTGAAATACGTTAAGAATTTTTGTTATTGTCTGATAATAACATAGATGCTTTAAAATATTCAACTGGTAACGCCCAGCACAATAATGCTTGTATTTCTGAAAAAGAATTCTTCTTTCGATCTATCTAGTAGCTTAAGGGAAAAGAACCCGACCAGCATTATGAAGTTTTGATAACATTGATCGCTTTAAATATTTGGGTTGTAACAACAGGTAAAATAATGCGTGTTTTCTGCAAAGGGATTCTTCTTTTGATCTCTAGAGTAGCTTAAGGGAAAAGCACTCTGAAAAGATGTTAAAAATTTTTGGTATAGTCTGATGATAACATAGATGCCTTAAAATATTTAATTTGTAACGCCCAGCACAATAATGCTCGTATTTCTGAAAAAGAATTCTTCTTTCGGTCTAGATAGTAGCTTAAGGGAAAAAGACCCGATCAGAATTAGGAAGTTCTGACAACATTGATCGCTTTAAATATTTCAGCAGTAACACCAAGTAAAATAAAGCGTGTTTTTCTGGAGAAGGATACTTCTTTTGATCTCTATAGTAGCTTAAGGGAAAAGCACTCTGAAAAGACGTTAAGAATTTTTGTTATTGTCTGATGTTAACATAGATGCTTTAAAATATTTAACTGGTAACGCCTAGCACAATACTGCTTGTATTTCTGAAAAAGAATTTTTCTTTCGATCTATCTAGTAGCTTAAGGGAAAAGGACCCGACCAGCATTATGACGTTTTGATAACATTGATCGCTTTAAATATTTGAGCTGTAACACCAGGTAAAATAATGCGTGTTTTCTGCAAAGGGATTCTTCTTTTGATTTCTATAGTAGCTTAAGTGAAAAGCACCCGACCAGTCGTCGGAATTTATGTGGTTCGATTACCAGCGGAGCGAAAGAAAAGATCTTTTCTCAGAAAAATGAGTTTAATTTCAACTGTCGAAAAACCGGCTTAATTTTGGGGGTTGTATTTCTCCAGTTTTCCTCTCACCTGGCTAGTTCTCGGGCCAAATAAAAGTACTTCTAATCAATTCGGATGCAGTCGCTGCTTATCACTGGTAGTGATTTAATTAGTCCGCAAAGACTTTTCTTTATCAAGGCCAACGATTCCCCCCCTCCCCCCCATTTGATTATAAAGTCAAAAAATGAAAATCGCAATTTTTTTTTTTAATTTTGATTTTTACGGGTGCCCTTTTGACCTTAACACTCCCATGTCAATTGCATGGGGGAAATATCTTTTTTTAGTTTTTGGAATAATTTTACAGGGCTTTGGAAAACTCTACGGGAAATAAGAGAGACTTGTGGAAAATTATCCAATGAAGAATTTAATTAATCATACATGTAGGTGTAAAACTCTTCAGATACCCCTATGGTGTCTTGAAAACTGCCCCTAAAAAGAAAAGTTTGAATTCTTCATGCAATCGAATTTTCGAGCACATTATTCTCGACTTTTTAAACAAAAAATTATTTCTATTGGTTTAGTGAAAAGCTTATCAACATTGATTAATTGATTTTCAATTATTTAAAAAAATTCGATTTCATATAAAATGTTTTTTTACAAAAATTTGTCGAACTGGCAGTTTCTTATATTTAAGTAATATAAATTTATTTTTAAGTGTTTTCGAATTGTCTATAAATGAATAATTATTTATCTTCTACCAAATTTAATTTGTTTAAGCAATAGTTTTGCACGCAAATGTCATTTTTTCTACTATTAATTTTTAAAACTGATTGTTCTTGAAAAATTTTTAAATTGTGAGGTTAGGATGTAAATACAAAAAAATAATTAAACGAGCTTAATTATCAGTTAAAAATACATTATAATTTATTATTTTAACAATTGGAAAATATTTGAGAATTAATTCATGTGAATTAACGATAATAAAGCACTACTTCGATGCATTTTTGGAATAAAACATTTTTTTTAGAAATATAATTTCTCACTAGACCAACAGTAATAATTTTCGAAAATAAAACTAATTAAAAAAAATTACTGATAAAATGGAATTTCAGATCACTTTTAAAAGACTAATCGGAGTTTGTTGTGCCTGGGCACATAGTTTGAGAGCCCAAAAAGGAAGATCGAGTTCCTTAACCAGCTATTTTTGATAAAAAGTAAAAAAATTAAAGCATTTTCAAAATTTTTGAGACCATTTTTTTAAGAATTGAAAATCATATTTACAGTTATTTGCAGTACTCCCAAGCTCTTAAAAGAATTTCTTTTTTAATTTTTTTCGATAAAAATAAAATAATCAGGGTTGAAGAATTTCTAAAATAAAAAAATAAAAACAAACGAAAATTTCGATTTTAAGCCAAAAATGCACGAGTTGAAAGAAGTCAAGAAAATAATAACCCTTTTTATTTAAAGGCCTAAAAGGTTATAATGAAGGCCTAAAAGGTTATAATGAAAATTAAAAAATGCTATTTTGCTGTCAAACTATGCATGATAAAAAAATGTATTGATAAAAATTCTGCATAAAAAAAATATGTAAAAATTTGTTATTAATTGCTTTCTGGTATGATCCTTAAGAACATGAAAAAAAGTAATGGACAAAAGTTGTTCATCCCAAAAAGTGTCTACAAATTGGTTATAAACTTTCTTTTTAAACATATATTGAAAATAAAAAATAATCTTATTAGAAAAAGAAAACAAAGCTACTATAAAGTTTTATTTAACAAAAATTTTCGCCTAAATTATAGCTACGAATGCGCTTAGTACCATTTTACACTAGAATGCGTATTTTTAGTATAAATCGTAAAAAAGTCATATTAAAAATAAATAAATTAAGATTGTCAAAAAAAAGGCACAAGTTGCAAAAAAATGTGTGATAGTATTCAACGTAATATAGAAAAGTTTAGATTTTGAGCAAAATCAAGTGCAAAGTACGTAATACGCGATAACGTGGAGAATGTGTTCGTTAAAGCCACAGGAGCTTTAACAAAAGAGAATTCACAACTACCAAATTACGTCTGTCAGTGCTTTGTCCTTTAATTTTAAAAGGTCAGTGCACAAATGTGTGGGAACTACAAAGCCCAGACGCGTAGCTCGAGGCAAATACATTATCGAGCGGGAAACGTTCAAAAGAAACAGTCGCGCAACTAAAGTATTTGATTAATTTTAGCATTTTTACTTCATTTTATTTACCCTAGAGCGTATAAAATATGGAATTCTTCGCCCGAGAAAAACTGGGATTAATTTCAATATTTTCCAGCACAGCGCGCTCCGGATTGAAGGATATTACGTTTAATATAAGTGATTCACAGTTATTTGCGCAGATAAGGAAACAGGAAAAAGAAAAAAGCGTTTGGCTTCAAAAGTTAATCAGAAGGTGCAATCGGGTGACAAAATAAATTCCGGTCATCAAAACTGTCGGGGATATCGAATGAGAATTTTTAATAATAAAAAAGTGTGGACCCTCGTGACGTGGGCAAAACTCCATTGAGAACGGTTTCCATATTACATTATGTAGAGAGTCCATCCATAAATTACGTAATTTTTATTCTGAAATTTAAACCCAGATAGACCGGTTTGCTACAGCAATAACTTTTGTCCCCCCCCCAAACCCGCCTTAAATAATTTGATATGATTTATATAATAAAGTTAAATTTTCTATTAAGGAAACCAAATCTTTTACAAATGACATTCAATGGTAAAAAAGTAGTTTTTAAACAAGAGAAACCATTTTCAACCTAAAATGTAATTGTTCAATTTTCATTTAAAAAAATTAATTTAAAATTTAAATAACACAAGTTTATACAATAAAGCTGAATTTTCTACCAAGAAAAACGAATCTCTAACAAATGAAATTAAATTTAAACGAAGTAGTTGAATTTTTAAACATAAGAGGCAATTTTTATTTAAAAATATAATCGTTCAATTTTTATCTGAAACGATTAATTTTTAGATTTTATAAAACAATTTTACACAATAAAGTTGAATTTTCCACTGAGAAAAATGAATCTCGAAAAAATTACATAAAATTACACTCAAGTAGTTAGAATTTTTAATTAGCGATATCTTTTTTAACAAAAATAAATTGTAATTGTTCAATATTCATTGAAAAATTTAATTTAATAAAAGTATACTATACAGTGGAATCTATTAACAAATTGTTGAAAGTATTGGATTTCAAAAAAAGTTCAATTACCATTTAGAAAAATTAATTGTTAACAAAAAAGTCGAATTTTCAAACCAAAATTATGATTTTTCAACTAAAACAGACTCATTTCTAATAAAGCAGTTGCATTTTCAACCAAAAAGATGATCGTTCTACCAAAAGTGATGAATTATTTAATAAAGAAAAAGAAAGGACTTTTCAACAGAAATAAAGATTAATTTTTTTGACCAAAAAACACAAATTCTCAAAAACATAAATCCTAAAATAATTTAGATTTCTTTCCGAAAAATGTGGAAATCCTACGAAATATTCTCTTGAAATTAATTTATCAACAAAATAAAAATTGTTGGCTTTTCTAGGAATTTCAAAAGAAATGTTTTATTTATTCAAAGACATTCAAATTCTTAAGAAGCTTATAAGTTTTGTGTTTGACATCTTAAAAATCTGCAGTGTATATTGAATCTTAACATTAAATTTTTTAAATAAAAAATTATTTTAATTTTTCCCTGCAAACTTAGAAAACATTTCTTTATTTTTGTGAAAACTTTTAAAATCGTTAAAAAGCTTCAATATTTTATTTCGAAACCTTCAACAACCTAAACTTAGTTTTTATTTTTTGGCATCTTTTCCAGTGTTAAATTAAGTGTGAAATTTATAAAAACATTTAAATATTTCTTAACATAATTCAAACATTTTCCAAATTGGTATTTGCTTAATTGATGTTATAATTGCTTATTTTTAAAAAATCGTAAAATTTTGCTAATTGTTAAAAAAATTTCTTTAATAATTTACAAATTTACAATTAAATTGTTTAAAAATTGAATATTTAAAATATTAACAGTATTTTAACAAGATTTGGAATAAAAAGATCGTCAAGTTTTTCAAATTATTTTAAAATTAATAATAGTTTATAAAGTTTTAATCAAACATTTGTATTTGTTCAACAAATAAAAAAATCAATAATCGAATTAAAGAATTAAAGTTCAATGTGATTTATTATAATAGTAACAGTTCTTGCTAAATTGTAATTTTTTGTTTAAATCGTAGTTTCTTGTAGAAAATTTCATAATTAATATTTTACAAAAATTGAGTGTGAAGTAAAAGTCAAAAAATGTCATACGGATTCTCAAAGTATTGTTTGTAAGAATTTATCTTTTTTGGTTAAATTTCTATATTTCTACAATAAACTATATTACCAGTACATAAAACAAAATTATGAGTACATTTTCCCAATATTTAAACTTTTGTGAAATATTGTATTTTTTTAAAAAGAATTTTCATTCTTTACAATAATTTTACATAACATTAACAGTCTTTCGATGACGTCAAACACTCTAATTAAAAATGTAAAATTCTGTAGTCTTTTGTAATACCTTCCAGATTTTTAAAAACAAGTAAAAAAAATCTTAATAAAAACCCATACCATTTTTATAACTGTTTTTATACTTTTCTGCAATAAAATACGATAAAAACTAGCTATTTATATTTAACTGCATTTCCTCGTTAAGTTTTGTACATTTTCCAAACAAAAAAGTACATTAGTTCTCAAAAAATTCCAGTTGCAGCAATGTTCTACAATTCGTTGTCCACAGAAGGTCTGCTTTCTAATTCATAAAATTGTTGGTCCACGAAATTCCTCAGGGGTCAGGACGAGAGACGGTAACGACTTTCGCCTCGGAAGAGCCGCTGCGCGCGAGTACTCAGTTGAGTATTTTGCGCAATATTATGCATTCCAATTGGAAACGGTTCAGGCGACCCTGCTTGTTTACATTTCGAAGAAAACCTCAAATGTGTTATTATATGGGACATCAGTTTAATTTTTTATAAAAGTTTTTTCCACCAGCGATGAAATTCAAAAACATTATCATGGAAAAAAGTTATGAGCCAAAAAAAAAACCGTCCCAAACTTTACTACATTTCCCTATAAAAAAATATGTGAAAATATTTCGGTTCTCTTCTTTTGAGAATTAATTTGTCATTTTGAGTTTATTTTGATATCTCTTGGGAACAAGTGTTTGAGAGAGATCCTCATTGTGGATTCCATGTGACACGAAATCTGTACAATAGGATGGAACAAAAGACAGGAGGAGAGGGGCGAAAGTGTGGAATGAGAATCGACAAATGTGGTAAAGAGGTCGCCGCTCCTTCTGAAGAGTGCTCTGATGCTCTCGTGTGACTGAGCACTGAGCACTCTGAGCAGCACTTTTGGTGATTAGACGCGAGAGACAAAGAAACTTTACAGTCCCTGAAATTGCCTCTACATCAATCACAAGAAAAGAGGGTGGAGCTTTTCGAATCGAGCGAGGTAACTACTTATTTTTCATTCAGTCTGAAAAAGGTTAATTGAAGTGAAATTAAACTCCGGCCAATCGGAAGTGTAGAAGTTGCAGGCATAAGGGCGTAAGTGCCAAAATCCCATTTTTTTAGAAGACATCAAAAACTGTCGAGCTTTAACGCATTTATTAAAAAAAAGAGAAAATGAAAATACGTTCGTGCTGTCTTTCAGGTCCTGTCCATAAACTACGTTACCGAAATAATCCTTTTTTTCTCGTTTTTTTTGCTAACATGGAAACTACATTACGAGAAACTATTAAGGTACTCCCACAATTTTTGGTAAAAAGTTAATTTTTGTGCTGAGAAGTCTACTATTATGTTTTTGGTTTGAAATTCATCACACTTGGTTAAAAATTTACCTTTTTAAGTTAATATTCAACTATTTTGTTGAAAATGTAAAGATTTTGTTGAAAATTCGTTTTATTTTTTATTTGAAAATAACTTTTTTGAATAAGAATGTAACTATTGCATTCTTAGTTTAAAATTTTTCCTTTTTAGTTAAATTTTCAACTTTTTTGTTGAAAATGTAATGATTTTGTCGAGGATTCATTTCACTTTTGATTTCAAATAAATGATATAAAACGAAAATGTAACTATTTTTTTTGTAGTTCAAAATCTTTCCTTTTTGTTCAAAACTCAACTATTTTGTTGAAAATATAATGATTAAGTTGAAAATTCGTTTCACTTTTGATTTAAAACTAAAATTTTTCAATGAGAATGATACTATTCTATTTTTAGTTAAAAAATTTTCTTATTTAGTTGAGAATTCAACTATCAGGCGGAATTCTGCACATTTAGTTAAACAATGATTTTGTTTGTTAAAGATTCATTATTTTGATTTGAAATTTGTTTTTTTTTTCAGCATTATTTTTATTACACTTTTTTTGTAAATTTATGTATATAATATAAAACTCATATATATGGTTAAAAAATATTAATTTTCTTGGTAGACAATTGATATTTTTAGTCGAAAGTTAAACTTTTTTTGGATAAAAGTTATTTTTCATCTTAAGATTTAATGTTGTTAAATATTCATCATTTTGATTAGAAACTCGTTTTTCTAAAAAATTATTTTTATTAAAAATGTAACTATGTCTTAATTTTCTTGGTAGAAAAACTAAAAATTAACTTCGATACTGAAAACTTAACAATTCCATTTTGAGTTAAAAACCGAACTACTTGGTTTAAGGTTGAACCATTTTGTTAGAATTTTTTTTCGGGTCAAAATAAATATTATAAATTGAGAGTTTAACTATTTGGTGGATAATTTAACTATTTTGTTCAAAATTTATTGCATAATTGAGTGAAAACTAATTTTTCACCGAAAATTCAAATATGCGATTCTGGGATACGATTTATTTTCTTTCATAACAATTTAACATCAAACTATTTGGTTTAATTTTGAACTTTCTGTTTGAAAAATAATTTTGTTTGTTAAATATTTAGCTTGTAGGTTCAAAATTCTCTTTTTTCGTATAAAAATCAACTATTTTGTTAAATATTCGTTTTTTTTTTTTAATTAGTTTTTCGTCCGAATATTTCGCGAAATTGTTTTTTTGGTTCAAAATGTGTTTTTTATTAGTTTGAAATGAAGTTTTTAAACTGAAAAATTATCTATTTCATTTTTGTTAAAAAATTTATATATTATTGAGTAGAATATTCAGCTATCTGCTTAGAATTTCAACTTCTTTTTTTCAAGTGTAACTATTTGATTGACAATTTCTTTCATTCATAACTGAAAATTATTTGATTTTTTTAACAAAAAATTGAAATGTTTCAATTGAAAGCCAAACATTTTTTTTCAAAATTCTTTTCTTCGGTTAAAAAATTAATTATTTTATTGAGAATTCATGTATTAACTTATAAATGTACCCGTTTGGCTTGAACATTAATCAATTATATCAAAAATTTATGTAGTTTTTTGTGAACTCGTCTTTTTGTGAGAACATTATTCTTTTTGGCTAAAAAATCCTCTGATTTTTGAAATTTTATGGTTTCAATTTATAACTGTAAAAAAATGCTTTCTAGCACCGCTAGAAATTAAATTGAAATTAAAATTTAAAAAGAGTCAAAATGTCAAAAATGTATATTTTTTATATGGCTAATAGTTTAATTATTTTTGTCAGAAATTCATCTTCATTGGTTTTGATTTAACTGTTTTAGATTTAAACTTAAAATTCATTAAATATAAATATCAACTATTAATTTTTTGTAGAGAATTTAACTTTTCACATTCATAATTTAACTACTCAGAAGTTGAACTACTATTTCATTGAAATTTGGTATTTCATTTGCAGGAAATTAATCTTCCAGGTAGAAAATTTATTTATTTGATTAAAAATAAACTTTTTAAATAATAATTCATAATGTCAGAAAATTAAACTATTTTAAAGGAAATTCATGTCTTGTTAAAAATGTAATCGTTTTGGTAAAAACTACAACTGGTGAAAAATGAACCTGTTTTATTGAGGGTTCAACTACATTATAGAATATTCGTCTTTTTTTAGACATATTTAACTATTTTGTAGAAAATAAACTACAAAAATTAATTGACAATTTTTTTATTAGGTTTGAAAGCAATTTATGAAATTAAATGAATTTTTTTAATATAAAATTATCTTCAACCCCCCAAAAGACATTTACAGATCTATAAATATATTTATTTTCTTTCCTGAGATTTTTCTGTAAATAAAAAAAGTAAAAAGTAAAGTATATAAGTATATAAGTATAATAAAAATATTTTTTTTTGGCAAGGAACATTTCTTAACAACAGTACGTCACTTAAATGTAAGGAAAATGCATTTTTCACTTAATAATCTGAGCAGAGGGTTTAAATGGAAAAATTAATAGGACAACAAATTTTAGTTTTTCTAAAACAACATTTTTTGTTCACAACGTTTTCGCCCAAAACCTTTTCTTTGGTAAATAGACTACATAATATCAGTAAAATGAAATTGCCCCATTTTCTAAGGGAAATGCGACTTTCAGAGAAAAAATTAAGGTGAAACAACATTTCACTTTTTAATAAACAACATTTTATGTTCATAGTGCTTTTGTCTAAAACCTTTTGTTGGCCAATAGACTACTTACATGTTAATTTAACATAAAATATTTTCATAATATTTATTCTTTCATTGGAGCCCATATTTTAAAAGAAAAAATTATGGAAGGACACTTTTTATCTTCATTCTACTTGAGTGAGTATAAGTTACTTTTTTTGTTAGAAAATACGAAATACAGGAAAAATTTTTTCATTTGATGAAAAACCTGATAGGGAAGACCAAAAGAATTTATAAAACTTATATTACTTTAGAGTCGCATCTGAATAAATTTAATATATCTTCAAAGCCTCATCCAAAATGATTTTTTCTTAACACAACAAATTACTCCATGTTCTTTTTTTTATTTTAAAGGCAAATGGATATTTAGCAAAAACCTATAACTTTCAACGTCATGCGGGAGTTCAAAAAAATTGTAGTTATAATTTTAATGAAGAAAGTTTATTGTCGAAATGTAAAATTGTATTAATGAAAATTATAGCTACATTTCGAGATGATGATAATTTTGTTTATGGATAATTCAGTACCTAAGTTAGAATACATCCAATTATCGTTAGAGTAAATTTGTCAGCAAAGTTTATCAACTAGTCTCAGAAAATGAAAATATATGATCTAGAGCAAGTTTATTATTATTTTCGCATGTCAAGTTGGCTAAAAGTCCTTCGATATTTACTCCTGCTCATTAGGCAAACATGTCCTTCGATGAATCGATTATGAGTAGCTAACCTTTAGCGACATTAAAAAGGGGTGGCACCCTTTTTGTCAATATAATATATAAATAAATCGAAGTTGCAGGGGGCAAAAAGTAAGGAAAAATAAGTTTGTGGTAGTAAGGGAAGGGATAAGAGGCAAACTAAGGGTAGCAGAAAGAAAGGAAATAAGGGATGTAAAGTTAGACGAACATTGAAAATTGAAGTAGGGGAATAGGGTAAATGGGGATCTGGAAAATAGGGAAATTATGTTAACGGAAATAGGGCAAATGAGAAGAAGGTTAGTAGAGGTTTTTGAGTAAATGTAAGGGAAATAGGTAAGAAGAATTAACGGTATTTGATGGACGGGAACGTAAGGGAAGTGTTGGGAAATGAGGGTAGGCCTAACAGGGAAAATTGAGGGAGAGGAGAGCGATTGTCTGTAAAGGTTAGAAAAGCGGGCAGGTGATGTTATATTAGAAAAGGTGTAGAAGGGAAAATTAGAGGAAATTTATGGAATGAGGGTGTAACGGGAAATTAGGACAGGATGAGTAAAGCAAGTGAAAATAAGTGTTTCGTAGTAAGGGGTGGTATAAGAGGCGAAATGAGGGTAGCAGGAACAGGGAGAATAGGGTATGTCCGGTTAGGGGAATAGTGGTAATGAAGGTATAGAAATATGGTAAATGGGGATTAGAGAAATAGAGGAAATGATTGGTAACTGATATAGAGGAAATGAGGATAAGGTTAGTGAAGTTCTTGAGCTGAGTGAATTTAGGGAAAATTGTTAAGAGGTATTGAGACAAAATGATTGAGGTAACGAAAGGGAAAGTGGAAGACGAGGGGAAGTCTAACAGAGAAAATTGAGGGAGAGGCAAGTGATTGTAAGTAAGGGCTTGGGAAGTAGGAAAAGCAAAGTTATATTAGGAAGGGTGTAGAAGGGAAAATGAGGGGAAATTAGGCAAGCGAAGGAAAGCTAGCACAGAATATTAGGGGAAAGTTAAGGAATTGAGAAGAATTTAAGTAGAAGAAGTGGGGGAAGTTCAGGATGGGAAGTAGGGTAGCGCGGGTGAGTAGGGGAGAAAAAGTAATGGCTGGAGAAGGAAAGTAGGGAAAGGAGTATGTGAGCTGGAAAAGGGAAGTAGGCGAAGTTAGGACAGGTTAAGCCAAGTGTGAATTGGGAAGTAGGAGATGAGACGGAAATTTGAGGGAGGGAAAGTACAGGAGGGGGAAATTTTAACCAATCAATTAACTTCTTTACTAGTGACTGGTAATTTAATTCAGATCATTTCATTTTAATTTTTCTGAAACTATCAGATGACAAAAAAAAATAAACAAAGAAATATAATTTTCGACCTGTGTACATACAATTTTTTTAGAAATATAAAAATTTTTTGATAAACCAAAGCTGAAGTTCATTTTATTATTTTGTTAAAAATTCAAAAGTTATAAAGAAAAGTAATTCCTTTTTGTTGCTCAAAATTCATCTCTATGAGCTAAAAACTTGACCTTTTTATAGAAAATTCTTATTTCTGGCTAAAACATTCCAAATGTTGTAATAAATTTATTATCCTTAATGACTGCAAAATCTTTTTTGGTGGAAAATTTAACTATATAGTAAAAAATTCATTTTTTTTGTTGTTAAAAATTCATCACGGTAGTTCAAATTAATATCTTTAATTAAAAATTCAACTTTTTCCAGAGAATTCGTTTTTTTCGGCTTTAAAATTCAACAGTTTTATTGAAAGCTAATTTTTGTTTCAATTCTTATTTTCGATCTAAAAACTCAAATTTTTTGTAAAAGATCCGTCTTGTTGGTTTGCAAATTTAAAATATTCGATGAATTTTTTTTTAATGGTTTGGAAATAATCTGTTTTCTAAAAGGATTCAACCAAGTATTACAAAAGTATTACAAAATTTGTTCCAATGAAATAAAAATGTATATTTGTTGGATGAAGCTTCATGTATTTTGTTAAAAATTGGTCTTTCTAGATAGAAAATAAATCTTTTTGATTGAAAAATCAATTATTTTTAACAAAACCGTTGAATTTTAGACCGTTAACAATGATTTTAGCAAAACAGTGAAGTTTTCCAACAGAAGGATTACATTTTTTTTAAATTTAACTTTACCTAAAAACAATTGAAATTTAACCAAATAATTTAATTTCCAAGCCAAAAAGATTAATCTTTTATAAGAAAGTTGAGTTGTCAATCAGAAAAGTTGAATTTAAAAAAAGAAAATTTTATTTTCAAGTAAGAAAGATCACTTTTCTATTGTACCAGAACAATTTTTTATATAAAAGAATGACCTTTCAATCACATGATAAAAATCATAAATATAAAGAGATTACTTAAAAAAAAGTTAAATTCTGAACTAAATAATTAAACTATTAACTAAACAGTTGAATTTTGAACAAATCAGTTTAACTTTCGATTAAGTAGTTTAATTTGGAACCAAGTGAGATGAATTTTCAATTTAAATAGTTTAAGTTTGAACAAGAAACGATTAGCTTTCAATGGAAAATATAAAATTGTAACAAAAATTAAATGATTGCATTTTCAGGTAGTATAATTAATTCCTAATAAATTAAAAAGAAATTTTTAGACAAATATTTTTATGGATCTTTAACTAAAATAATGAACCTGTCAAAAAAACATATTTTTAACAAAAGAGTTGAACATTCAATGAAATCGTTAAATTTTCAAATAAAAAAGAAAAATTTTTATACACATGGTTGCATTTTTAAATCAAAGAGATAATTTTTAAACCCAAATTGGAACAGTTAAATGCAAAGTTAAAAAAATCAGTTCTCAACCAAAAATGAAATTTCCATTGAAATAGTTAAATAGTAGTTAAAGTTTTTTACAAAAAAATTTTTTTAACCAAAAACAGTTCGATTTTTTATTTTGTCCAATGAATATAGTTCGAATTCAAGCGAGAAAACAAGAAAAGTGATTTTTAAACTATTACTTTGCAAAATTCGTAAACTTCGTTAAAGTTTATTGCCAGAAAACGTACTAAATGTTATCTGAGTTTGTAAATTTACGTTCGGTTAAAGTAAGTTGATGTAACTGAGTTACAAACAAAGATACGCCAGCTCTAAAATTTTCCATAACTAGATTACATGAAATGAGTTCTCCTGGAAACTTGTATGTTCTATTGTATCTTACGAAACAAAATTTGTTTTTTAAAAAATCACGAACACGAAGCTAGTTCTGGGATACACAGAAAAAGATAAAATTTTAAATCTTATTTCTATGTAAAATGTATGAAGAAATTTATTGTTTTTTCTTTGACATACACTGACAAGAGGACGTGATTTGACGCAAACAGCGGACTTACCATTCAATTAAAACCTGGATTAATTAATAATTTACGCTGGTGCTGCTAGTAAATTGCGGTCCTGATGTACCTTTTCAGAAGTTCATTTGCGAGGCAGATAATCGCTTTATTTTTCAATTGAGTTGCCAGATCGAATGAGGGCACATCAATTATTTTGGTGCAAGCGCAAATTAAGCCTGACAAGGCAAAAAAGAGGAATTCCAAAAATATTTTTTAACAGAATTCAAGGAAATTTCTTGCAGTAATAGAATTTACAAAAATCAATGTACTAAAGAAAATTTAAATACTACGAGAAGTCATCCCGCTCCAGCCGAAAATTAATATACTCAAACTACAAAAATATGAGAAGCTTGGGAATTGAAAACACCAAAGATACGAGGCAAAGCGTGAAAACATGCACAGACCTACTCAGCGCACGCGCGCGTCGAATTCAAGGCACCGCGCACTCGTGTGCACGCTTAAAAGGGCGGGGGTATGGGAGTGGGGAGAAATTCCGCTCGCTCCTTTGGAGACGGGGCGCTCGTATCCGTGAAGCGCTCGTTTCTTAGGAGCTCGTATCTTTGAAGTTCGAGGGTTTTAGAAAAAATTTTTTTATTTAAATTTAATTTAGATCAATTTATAAATTTCATTTAACTTAACCGCGTTTAGGAAGAGAGGAGTGTGCAGTTTCTAACTACAATTTTATACTCTTTAAATTTGAAAATTTACATTTGCATACTTTTTAATTTTGAAATATGTCATTAATGAAAATTTTTAAGATCAAACATCAATAATTTTAATTCTTAAACTTACAAAATTGATGGGATCGAAATAATAATCATAAAAAGACAGCATTTTCATCAAACTTACAAGATTTTTAAATTATATACTTTAAAAATTGAACTGCTTGATTTTTAGAATTGACAATTGACAATTTTTTAATTCGAAAATATGAAATTAGAAATTATTCAATTTTACAGAATTAGATTTTAAGCACATTTGGCTTGCAACACTCTTTTGAAATAGTGTAATAAAAATTGTTGAATTTTGAATATAAATTTGTTATTTTCAACTTTCAAAGCATATGCAATTTGTAAAAAGTTAACAGGTTATTTTCCGATAAAAATTCAAATGCTTGCTTAAAGGCAGAACTACTTTTTAAATCATTTATTTCTAAAGTTAAAGAATACAATTTTTCTATCTTTTGTCTCTGGAATGACGGTTTTTGATAACCATAGTTTGAATCAGAGTGGTTTTAATTTTTATCTGTAAAAAAAATTTCTCTCTAGCTTCACTGGGATTTTAACACAGGTGCCACAGATTTCCGGTATTATTATGCATAGAGGCTTGGAGGAACTATTACAGATCAAAAAAGAAAAGTTTTATACAATTTCCAGCCACTCTTCAAGCGAACATGAAGCACACATATCACGCAAAAACGCGACGCGCATGTGTGCAAGCACGTATGCGGGCCACGTGCGGGCTATTTCAGTTTTCATTTTCTTGAATGTTCCTTGAGCTTGTATATTGCTTTTATTTTTTTCCTACACAAAATATTTCCTGTAGAAAATTAATTATTGTTTAATAATATTACACTTTTTATTACACATAATATTTCCTACACAGAATTTAATACCGTTATAGTTTTCCTTTTCAGAATACATCCTACACAAAAACAAATAGTAATGGCTTTATCTTCAAAATATTTTAAAAATATTCTTTAAAGAATTTTTCTAACATTCTTTTAAAATATTTATTATTAATACTATTTATTATTTTCTATTATGTATTTTACGATTCCTTTAAATTTGAAACATAGACGCTTCCTTTGTAATTGCGATTATGTGCACATCTTAATTCAAAATGATCTCATTGCAATATTTCAAAGATTTGTATATTTTTGTATTTTTACTTTTTTCGAAAATTCTTGTAGCAAATTAAAAATACATATTATCATAGAAACAAAATAAAAACAGTTTAGGGGTGGCAATCACCATTTATTAAAAAAATTTTTTGTGTCGAAACTGTTGAACTTTATTTTTGACTCAACTGCAAAATATAATTTTTCCAAATTTTTTTCTGTGAATTTAAACATTTTCAGCACAACTATGAATGTATGGGTAGTTTACCCACTTTAGTTTTCAAATAGTTTTTCTAGAAAATTACGTTACTCATATTTCATCAAGGGAACTTTTCTAGTAGATTTAATCGAAATAAATTTGAATTTTATACATAAAAGTATACAATCAACACTGGAGACTCCTATATTGGAGGGTCTGTTTCACCCCCTCAAATTGTTTTTCTGTAGATAAAAAAATACGTGTCGCTTAGTTTTTCGAGTACTACAATGTATACCCGGAAGAATCAAATCGTTGAGGGACACCTGGAGTACCTTTCTTGTAAGCTACTAGTTCACGACTTTCTTACCGACATACATTTTTCGTGCAGTTGGATACTGTTTTTCTATGAATTGCAATTTTCTGTCAAAGTTTTATTATGAATTTCGATTTATTGTTGTTGTGCCATTACAAATTTTCATTTATTGTTCATGTTTTGCCATGGAAGTCAAATAATCGTTATTGGTTTTTTAACATCCCTTTTAAACATTGATAGGAAACACGCGAAAAACTGAAATCCTATTTGAAGCTATGAGGACTTGTCAGGTTTTAAATTTCCGTGCCACCTGGAGTTGACGAAATGGCGTTTTCGCGAATTTTTCTGAGACCTTTGAACGCAATAAAAAATTTACAAAAATTCCTACGTAGCGGCGCCAGAATACAGATTTCGAAAGTGGTATTCACTCATTTTTGAAAAAAGTGGAGGTTTTGAACTTCCGTGCAAAATTTGTTAAACACTATATGCATAGTACATATATATATGAGTCATGATTGTATATATATAGGTACTGAAATTACAGTGTGATGTAGCGACTAATGCCAAGTGGCACGTTCGTTAATGAGCTGTCTGCGTTCTACCAAGGGATATATATGTCAACTCAGCATATATAATATGAGTATGTATTTGTATGTCGAATGCACATGTATAGATATAGTAATATCTATCGTGTTATTTTTTCATAGAAACGTCACTTTCGCTTCCCCGTATAATATATTTGCGAATATTCATTGAATTATTTGAGAAATTGGGGAATTTCTTGTTTTAATCACGTTGAAAGAAAGGAGAAGAAAGATATAGATTCTTTGTACCAAAAAATATATTAATTGTTAATTTTTAAATGCATATTCAAAAATATATTAGTTTTATGCATTTGTTTTCAAAGTTGGAAAGTAAAATTAATTTTTTATTTTTGCTGCACTTTATAACTAACGGTATATTTAAATAAGTGTTTGACAAGATAACAAATTAAATGTTTTTCTTTTAACGCACACAAACTTAATTGCATAACCTATACTGAGAAATTTTTTTTTCAAATAAAGCGAATGATTTCTTAAGTATGGTAAAACCGGACTAATCTATTAAGATTTAATCCGTTTATATTCCGGCATTAATTTGAATAATAATTTAATTGGTGTATTTATCTTATTCCCACATAAACAAATCAACCGCGGGTGTGAGATCCTACACGGATCATTCATAAACGTGATAAAATTAACTGAAAGATGAAGAAAGAAATTTAAATATAAAAAATATGAACTCAAACGTAAAATAAGTGAACTGGGATATTAATGTTTGCCAGGCTCAGCCCCGTCTTTGGAAAATGGTAGAGGGGCGGGTTCTTCGATCGGAAAAATGAATAAAAAAATTTCTGATTATTCAAATATAAAATGAATAATGTAAAGAATTATTTCAAAATCACCGCATGAACTGATGTATTATATCATTATAATTTCGTTAGAAACGTCATCGTTAATTGAGATAATTGAATATCACAGAAAAAATACAGAATGACGTAATAACGACAACAGAAGATGGCGAAATTAATTAATAAAAATATAAACTTGATATTTCGTCTGGTTTCACAAAACGCGAGTATTGGGTATAGCGAAATTCCTCAATAATCCTATAATCTATTTTTGACGATCATGAAGGATGAGATTCAAAATTAAATTCTATAGGATCTTCAACAATTTAAAATTAAGACAATAATTTTTAAATTAGAGGGGAAAGCATAGCGAATGACAAAATACATACAGGGCAATAAGAAATACAAAATCAACAGGAACAAAATTACACTAATAATGCAATAAACGGGCCAGTGAATATTCTCTAATTGATTGCGAGTACAAAACTTTATATTAAATTCTTTCGATACAGAGTACGCGTGTTGCTCCAGAAACTGCTCGATGAAAGATGAGAATTTTTCCAGTGTTATCTTTGTAACAGCATGCGTCGTTTTATAAACTTAAACTCTAGGGCGTTAAGACCCTTTTACCAAATACTCTCCAAACTAGTAAATTCTCTGCCGGGAAAATTCAAATGGCTTTCAAATGGTAGTGATGATGAATGTATAGGATAGGCAAATATTAGGTCATTGTTGCTATATACAAATTCTACGTATATTATAAGCTTATTGCGCTTTGGGAAACCTGTATATGAGTATTTTATCCGAATTTAACTACATTAAATTTCTCATCAAAGATATTGCTCAGTTCACTGTCAAAAGTAGATTTTGAGGTTAGGAACTTGACATCTTGGGCTATATTCAGAATTGTTAATAGGTCATGGCGCCAGTCAGATGCAATAAAAAGCGGACCTTTGGACTTACAAACAGGAAACTGTCACTCAAAGAGATTGTCGTTTTATGGTGATAAAAGTTGGACTGAAACGATTATCCTTGAACTCCCTGGCGGGCGGAAGGAACCGAATGGAGCCTCTACAATGTACCAGTAAAGACCCCATTGGGTCCCCATTCGGTTGCATTTTAAGAAACTCAAAAAAACAACAAGATCAACTTTTAAATTGTTGAAACTTGGATTCTACGTTAAAATGGGGTCTTTACGGGTACTTTGTGAAGGCTCCATTCGGTTCCTTCGGTCTGCCAGGATTGCCACTTACTTTAATTGCCAAAATCAGTAGGAGGAGCAAAGTGACCTCATTTATGATTGGTTATTCGACACTAAAAGTGAGTGATGTCAGCATTTGATTGTTTAAAAGCTAAAAGATAGTTATAGTTACAAGTTTCAACCTAATTAGAGGTTAGTTGGCGAATACTTATCATCTCAACTTATCATCTCAACGCGCTCGTTAAGTGCTAAGCTTAATTGTGTGTGTGTTAGGAACAAAACCAATAAAAGAATTGTTTGTTAGTTACAAACAATCCTTATTTGTTAGTTACAAACAATCCTTATTTGTTAGTTACAAACAATCCTTATTTGTTAAGAAACAAATCAGATGAACAATGTCAAGTCCTGACTCCGAATTGTTCGACCTTATGGAAGTGTTTTCAGATTCTCACCATCAGCCTTTTCAAATCTGCCGCATCTACAATGAACTGCAATACACGATCATTGTCATTTATTCTAGAGATAAAATAATAGAATATTTCATCCATGAACATATAAATATCGATGTCTTATAATAAATAAATCGGTTTGATCATAAAGTATAAATCGTTGTATTGATTAAATCATTTATTTTTAAACCTGACCTATATTTCGCGGCTAATGGTTTCAACCATTTAACGACAGGTAACAGAACTGAACTTCAACAAATCAGTGCAGAGTATTAACAGAAGAAATTCGATAGCAGAGTTTGTACATAACATCTTCTTTGACAACCGGCTAAATCCTGATTGGTTGAATTGAGTCTATGTGATTGGCGTTACTAGGGAATGTTGAAACAGCAGAAATAGGATCTCAGGGATGTCACTGCAATAAAAATACTGAGCCCACCGAATTTTTCTTTTCAGAACTTGGTGATAATTTGTCTACCAGTTTGATCAAAATAATGATGAATCTACGTCTAAGGCATCATCTGCGAAGTATATGATCAACCAAGCTGACTATTAGAATTCCTACTAAGACTCAATCCAAATTAAAAATCATAGCACCAGGAACGTTGTCAGTGATATCCGCACCTGAGCTAAAGAGGTTCCACTCGCATTGCAGGGGATCGACAATAAATCATCCCAACAAAAGAGATAATAAATTTCGCTCGTTGGCGAATAAGTTATTTAGGTAATCAAGTGTAGACGAAACTTGCATCCTAGCAGCATTTCAAGATGTTGAATTAGTATTGAGGTATGACCACAAGCACGGGAACAGTTTGTTACCCAACAGTAGTACTAGCGGTAAAGTTTTAATAGGCTGAGTCACTCCAATTGACAAAAAACGTCCCATTTGCTTCTTTCTCAAAGAAATGTTTGTTTGCTTCAAAAACATTTTTTGTTTATTCTTATTTGTTTGGTTCAAATACATTTTTGGTTTGTTCAATTAAAGATATTGTTTAAATTAAGTGAAGTATTTGTTTACATTAAATACCTATTTTTCAAATTAATTATAGATTATGTTCATTTGAATTAAATTTATTTACACTTAACCTAAAAATTGAGCATTCTTTATGAAAATAATGAATAAGCTCGATAATGTGTTTTTTTTTAAATCATAATTTTGGTTGTTCATGCAAAAACCAGAAACACTTATTCAATCCGAATGCCTAATTTTTATTAATATTTAACTGTCTGCTTCTTATTTCTGAATTAAACAATCATAAATTAGAATAATGAGAAATGAACCAGTGTTAGACATTTGAAAAGA